>NW_008824010.1:2673643-2683902 GCF_000699105.1 Pygoscelis adeliae
TGCCCCATCCCTGGAAACATTCCAGGTCAGGTTGGACGGGGCTCTGAGCACCCTGATCCAGTTGAAGATGTCCCTGCCCACGGCAGGGGGGTTGGACTAGGTGACCTTTAGAGGTCCCTTCCCACCCAAACCGTTCTATGATCCTATGATTCACACCTGCCCCAGCGCTGCACGCCGGGCTTGCCTCGCTCCCCTGAGCTACATGTACGGATCATGCCCCTGCTCCCACCGCTGCACACAGCGAGACAGCTGGCAGAGCTGCTGGCGCTTCCTATTATTTTTCTCAACACTCTCCTGAAAATTAATTAATTAAATTAATTGAATAAATAAACAATCCTCCATGCTCAATGGCTCTGAGCCAGCTGTGCATCACGTCAAGCTGCAAGAACATCACCCGTTCCCGGGCTAACTTGCTAAGAAGGAGTGAGGGGTCCAGGTCTCAGTGATGTGAAATTGGGGTAATTTGGAAAGGAATTGGGGCAATGTAACGTTCAGCAAAATGTTGCACGCACACCCCCGAAATGGCTGCATTTCCATACAGGTTGCAAAGTCTTCCCTTATTTCTTAGAGATGCTGTCAGATGCTTTGAATCCTTAGATGAAAGGACTTAAATTAGGGCAGATCGTTATTTCCTGTTTTTTGGTTTATATTTATAGAATAGCTGATACATCTGGTAGCTCGCTTTAAAACTAAAAGCAAATCTCTGTCCTGTTTCCAACTGGTCTTTACTGGGAGCTGGGTTCCAGAGGGTGAGAGGCGGTGGGAGCCCTCCGAAAGACGTCGAGGTGAGGGGCGGCACACCCCGCCAGCCCCTTTCCTCCCGCCTTTCCAAAGCCAGCAGCCAGGTGTTGGGAATGGCCACATTATTCATATATTTTTGCCCTCCTGAGGTCCTTTGCAGGCAGCGGTGGCGCCTGCACCCAGGGGCCCTGGCTGGGGGTCCAGCCCCGCTGAGGTACCTAACCCCCCAAAAAACACTCCCCCTCTCCCCATCCTCCCAATCTTTAATTTTTCCCCCTTTCCAGATGACCTGGATGTCCGAGGGCCGGATCCTGGCTCGGCTCCCACGCTGCCTGGGCTGGGGGACGTCCCGTCACCCCCGTGGGTGCTGGCAGGAGAGGCTGCATCCTCAGCAGTTTTGCTCTGCTTTGTGGATGGGGCATCGGTATTTCTCTGCCTGCCTGGGGAATAATATTGAATGGGCCCTATCTCTCCTGAGAAAGTATCGATCCGGAGTTTTAATGGCTTTCCGCTAACGAGCCACAATGAGTGTCACTGGGCATCACTGCTTGAGTTGATAAGAAAGGGAACACTTAGCCCCACAGCTTCAAAAGGTGTTTTCGCCCACCCCCGTCCAAGTCCTTTCTACTGGAAAAAAGAAAAGGAAAGAAGAAAAAAGAAAAGGAAAGAAAAAAAAAAGGCAAAAGATTTCACTGCTCTTTTCACTCAATAAGTCTGAGGACAGGTTTTCAATTTACTGACTTTCTTTATAGCTGTGGCTTTGCCAAAGGGAGCAAGAGATGAGCGAAGGGGACAGGAGATTAAATGCATTAGTTTATTTTGGGAAGTCTTTCTAAAGGGGGAAAAAAAATAATAATAAAAAAAAGAAAAAAAGCATGACACCAGGGAGACAGGACTCAATTAAAGCAAGACCTTGAAATACATGAGCCAGTAGTCCTGACCACAGGTCCATTAGACATCCCTGTCAGGCGGCGTGCTTTGGTTACTGGAGGCTGTATGGCAGCTAGATCCATCACCTGGGGAAATAACCACCGGTGCTTACATCTTCAGCAGCTCCTTGATCTAGCGATAAACCCGTTAGGGGAAATAAATGGGTTTCTCTTGTCTGGACTGTCCACATCATGGATGCAATTTGCCATTTTACACGGCCGCTGATAAGCAGGGGATCGGGAGGGAAAAGCCGCTTAACGATTTCCTAATAAAGCCCCAGATAAGAGCGGAGCAGCGCTATTACGTCCCTCCGGTTGTGATTTACAGCCCCGATTGCTGCTCCGGGAGCCAACGGCGACTGAGCCTCTGCAGGGGAAGATGCTGGTGCGGGGAGAGGCGCCCAGCCGGCAGCGGGATGCTGCGGGGGGATGCTGGGGCAGGGACCATCCGTCCTCTCGCCAGACCCCCTCACTGCCCCAGCTGCACTGGCAAGGGAAGGTTTTGATGCCACCAACATTAAAACCGGAGGAAAAAAAAAACTCCAGAAAGAAAGTTCTGAGTGGAATTCCTAAGAAGAGCGAGGCTCAAGAACAAAAATCACCCCTGGCTCCATTTCTAGGTACGGAAAATGGATTTCCAGAACAATATCATTCTTTCGACACGCCTGTCCTGGTTTCACAGCTGCCAGAAGAGGAAAACAGGCTAAAAAAAAAAAATTCCAGGAGGCTCTGCCCGCTGTGATGCCACCAGAGATGCCATCAGAAGGTCCATGTCCCCCCTGAGCAAACCCCAGGGGCTCCCCACATACGTGCTGTTGTTAAATAAACAATTGCTACTGATTGTTAAATAAACTGGCCTGTCCATGAAGCTGACAGCTCCTCATTTGATTTTTAATTGTTTGATTTTATTCATAGTTTTGACACTGTTTCCCCTTTTCTTCCCCCTCCCAACTGGGGATTTATTCTTGGTAATTATCTGCGGTAATTAGAATCTCTTTCATATGGCAGCACTTTGGCTTCCCTTTAAATCTCTTCCATGCTCCTACTTAATAAAATGTGAACTTAATATCTGTATCATCCTGAGATCTCCCTTCCAGATGGAAACGTGTCCTGGCCGGGGAGACCGGGGCAAGCGCTGGAGAGCTGCTCGGGCAAGAGCTCGGGAAGGCAGTGGGATGCTCCAGAGATCGCTCGGGCACAGCTGGGGCCAGAAACAGGCAGAGAAAAAGCATTTCCAGGTGACAAAGTCCCTTCTCTTTTATGTAAACTCTTCTGGAAGCTGCTGCTGACCCAGCAGCTCCATCCCTTTCTGCCACCTCCGTGTCGGGGTGCCCGGGACCAGCAGAGCTGCAGGAGTCAATATGCCCCGCAGCCCTGGCACGCGCACCCCCACAAAACAAACAATTTGCTGCCAATTCTGCACCCAAAGCTGATGTTAGTACCCAGCGTTGGCATTACCGAACCAGCCAAGACCTCACCTTGTCTCTGCGTGGGATTTTACAGACCAAGGCATCCCCCTGCTCCCAGCAGCTGGGGCTCCAGAGGGGACAAGGCAGGAGGGGCTGCCCCGAGCACCCGCGCTCCGGTCCCTGTTCACATCCAGCATCCGCGAGCGATGTGCAGTTACCGACAGGCCAACAAGAGAGGCTTCTCCCCAGGCAGCACCGAGAGCACGACTCGGTGCCAGCTGATGGGGCAGAGACATGACAGGTAATACCAGAGCATTACTCAGCCCCATCACCCAAATTTACAGGCTGGCTCGAGATCCAACAAGGTTCCAGACAGATCATTATTTCCCATGACAGCGGCGAAGGTGAGCCAGACGCCTTTTATTTCAGCTTGGAGAAAAATACTCCTGCCAGGGGATAATTGGGACTCTCTGCGGCGGGAGGCAGGCGCTGGGCTGCTGAAAGGTGAAGGCTATTTTAAAAGCAGCTGAGCAGAACCGGTGGTGAAAGCTGCCCGGGGAGCTGATGTGCAACGAGCGCTGCCTTGAGAGGCATCCCGAGCCTCTTGGTCTTTAAAGCTCGCTTAGATCCTCTATAAAACCAGGTTTTATTTGGTCCTTACAACCCTGGGAAGCGAATCGCTGGTGGTTCCTGCTTGCAAATCCCCTGTGCCTCTCCCGGGCCGGCTCCTGCCCACCCAGCGCTCGCAGCAGCCAGGGCGAGCGGCATGGGAGCCTTTGCTGGGCAATGCTTTGAGACCGAGATGAAAGGTGCCGTAGAGAGGCACAAGGTATTGCTGTTCAGCTCTGCAAAGAGAGGTTTGCGCTGCTTTTATTTATACACATGCTGACTGCAAGACACAAAAATTACTTAATCAATCCTTCCCCTTGTCTGGCGTTGCAGGTGGGATGGAGGCTGCCTACGCAGTTTTGCGCTGAAGATGATAAATTGCTCCAGGATAACGACAGTGTCTCCAGCTCCTGCCTCATCCGGCGCAGGGTGCGGCCAGTCTCACCGCAGTGGGCTCGCGAGCTCGGCCGAAGGGATGTCCGGAGGACACAAGCACCGTGCGGTGTCCCCCTTCCCGTGGCCAGAGCGGGGAGACAGTGAGGGGAGCTGGGGAGGGAGCTGGGGTCTGCCTGGTGCTGTTGCGCAGCTGAAGGAATGGGATTTTCTCCCAAAACCAGGCTGCAAGCCAGCGAGCCACGGGGAGGACGGGCTGGAGGTGCCGGGGCTGCGTGGCACAGCTCCAGCGAGCGGCTGGGCAGCGGCGCAGACCTCATGCGTGACACCACCAGGGCAGGCTGCCACCCCCACCAGCCTCCCTCGCTAGCCAGGCCAGGAGCTCTTCCATGCAAGGAAGGGCTGAGAGTAAGTTTCCAGCCCACAATTTTCCAGCCACATGTTTTATGGCATGCAGGAGTCTCACCGTCGAACGCTTGCAAGCAAGAGGAGGGCTGAGCACCAACCTCACAGCAAGGCACTCGCAGCCTTGCTCCGGTGAGCAACCCTACAAAAACAAAGCAGGTCACCCCAGCCAGCGCTAACCCAGCAAGGGGACATGCTGGGAGGGGAAATACCGGCAGCAGTGAAAACTCCCCTACAGTGAGATGAATAGCATGAAGAGATGTTAAAGAAGCAAAGACTCTGCATGGAAGATGGTTGCTAGGAGCTCACCTCTTCCCACGGCTGCAACATCTGGGGCACGCAGAGACACGAAGTTGCTTTCACAGCTGCTGAGTTGCCCCCTCTCCCCTGGCCTCGGTCTGTGCCCGCCAGCAATTCCTTTCGGCTGTTTCAGCACATCCTCCTTCCCGCCTGCTCATTCGAACCCCGAGCAGCCCCCACGCCCCCGCTGCCACCTCCGATGCCTCGGTCCCTGGTGGGACGTACAGCTCCGTGCACGGCCCAGCGGGGCAGAGAGCAGTCCGGGGGCTGGGGGGGGACACCTCACTTCAGGCACCTCTACCCTGCTGGCAGCATTGCCCTGGGGACCAGCACCCTTCCCGGGAGCCTTCCCCAGCCCCATCCTGCCCCTCGCTTCCCAGGGACAGCCTGGGGCCATCCAGCCCCCGCCAACTCTTCCTGGGGGCACCATGGGTGCAGACTCTGCTGTGTCCATCCAACCCAGCTGCTCTCCTTGGGCTTTGTCCTCCCCCAGCTCCGCAGCCAAGGCAGGTACCGGCAGCCCCCCTGCGCCCCCCAACAC
Source organism: Pygoscelis adeliae (assembly GCF_000699105.1). Lineage (NCBI taxonomy): Eukaryota > Metazoa > Chordata > Aves > Sphenisciformes > Spheniscidae > Pygoscelis > Pygoscelis adeliae. The sequence goes on from NW_008824010.1 coordinate 2,678,971, forward strand.
AGCTCTGCCCAATAACTCCCACAGAAGGGCTGGGTGTTGCTTCCCCTTTAATTTACCACTTGTCGGGGGTGGGGGGGGGTGTTAAAAAAAAAATCAATAAATAAAACAACCTAGGATGCTTGAAGAGGATGAAAACCCTGAAACTGCAGTCTGCTGGTGGCTTGTCCCATTGCCAGAGGAGGGGAAGGGTGTCCCCAGCCCCTCTCTCCCCATCACCCCGTCCCAGCGCCACCAGGTCCAGGTGGGTTCAGATGCGGTGAGACGATGCTCCTCGAGAAGAAAATGAAACCAAAGGTCAGGACATGGTCATTCACAGTTGACTGGCAGACGAAACAACCCCCAGAGTCTGACACCCCCGGCTCTCCCGCTGGGAGGGACCTGTCCCACCTCCCTCGGCTATTGCAGAAGCTTTGAGAAAAAGCCACTCATTGCACATTGCATGTCTCAAACACGGCGGGGGGGAGACGACACCAGGTCACAAGCAGTCCCTGCACAGAGCCACTTGTCCTTTGCGGTAGTCGCGGCAGGGGCAGAGGCGCCGGTACTTGGTGTTGTAGCCCGCGCAGCTGAAGAGCAGCGGCTCCTTCTGGAGGTAGCACTCGTGGACGTTCTCGGCCACCGCCGGGTAGAGATGGTTCATCTCGTACTCGGTGCTGTCGCAGGTGATGCTGAGCCTGGAAACAAAGACAAAGGTGGGTCGGTTCAGGTGAGGAGGCTGCCTGGGGTTTCACTGAAGGGTTTTTAGTGCTGTTCTGTCCTTCTCGGGGAGGGTCCTTCACTAAGTGCTGAGCCAGATCTTTGTTGGTTGCACCAGCTATGTTTGGCACCCTTTGGCTAGACGTGAATCCTTGTCACCAGCCCAACACATCATGCAGGAAGGGGTGACACTTGCAACTCAACCCTGCAGCCCAGAGACCACCCCAACCCTTGCGTGGGCCATAGATGGCTCAGGATATCACACACAGAAATCCACCCAAATCTTTTATATCCCCCTGCCAACAGGTCTGTCCACTCTCCGTGGGCACCTCCCACAGCAGCTAATGTCCCCTGGAAGGGCACGAGTTCAACAGATGCCCATGTGTCCCCTGCTAGCCGGGATTAGCCAGCAAAACCCAGGTGGGCATCAGCCAATGCCTCGAGGCGCAGCAGAAATGACCACTGTGGATCTCCGCATCCCTCTCCTCCCACCCATGCCTGCGTCTGGAGACGGAGCGGCAGTGCTGGCATTGCCCTCCCTCCAACCCCTCTCAACCGGTGAGTGCCTGAGCCAGCTCATTTTAAGGTCTGGAGGGGGGCATGGAGGGGAGAGAGTGAAATCCAAGCCCCAGCTCTAATTTATCATATAAAAATGTCAGTGGGACTCACAGCACCTGCCTGACCAGCATGACAGCAATGGTAATGCTCGCATTTTAATTGCCCACAGAGCAGTACGGAGCCAGGTGGCAGATTTATACTCTATTAAAACTTCACCGCTGTGTGTTCAAAATGCAGTTTTATAGAGAAAGACATTAAAAAAAGAGAGAAAGGGAGAGAGCATGGAAGAGGTGGAGAGGAACAGGGTGGGAGGGAGGCGGAAACGTGCCTGGAAAGGCTATCGTTGCCTTCTGAAGCATGAAGCTGGTCAAAGCCAACACGTGCAAGCAACGGGCTGCTTTGCAGGCAGCGCCCTGCCTATATCGCCTTGGGCACGAAGGCACCTCAATGGGATTTCGGGAGGGAGGACACGAGGAAAATGGGTGCTGGGGATGGGGGGAGCAAAGGGAACATCATCTGACTGATGACGCCCACCACCAACTCGCTGAGAAGGTCACAACTCACTGGAGAAACACCTCCTTCTTGTTGAGGAACCTGAAGAAGGTGGGCTCGCAGACCAGCCCGTGCCGCCGGCACGTCTCGGTGCAGGCGTGCCGGGTCTCCGACACCCACACCTGCAGCGAGTCCACCGGTGGCCAGGCGCGGGGGTCCCGGATGGCGCTGGGGGACCACACCAGGTGAGTGGCGTTGGGGGACAGGGCCAACGGGCTCGGAGGGCTTTGCATAGCAGGACTCTTGGCCTTGGGAGGCAGAGGAGGAGATGAGGTGGTGCAGAAATCCTAGTGGGAGAGAAGACAATGGGTCAGTGCCCGGAAGGACAGGGCGAGACATTGGGGATGGGGAAGGGAGGCTGCTGGTGGGATAGGAGGACACTTGGGCTGCTGAGTTTGCTCCTCAGGTTGAGGTCACCTGCATGCATAGATGGCATCTCCTGCTGTAGGAGATGAAGGCACCGGCCACCTCTTCATCTCCCAGTGCTGCCTTACGCTCTGCAGCAGAAAGGCCTTGACCCAGCCCCAGCCACCCCCCCACCAGCCCCCCAGCATCTTTGGTTCATGACAAATCTCCTCCAGCCCCCATCTCCTGGTGCTCTCTGCAATTAGGCCACTGGCTGCACAGGGCTGGGACTTGGGGTGCCTGGCTGGGGAGCTGCATTGGGTCAACGGTTTCTCTTGCCCAGGGAAACAGGGACCAACCCATGGGAGAACAGGGATGATTCCCAGCAAGAACAGGGATGGTCTCCCAGGAGAACAGGGATGGTTCCCAGCAAGAACAGGGATGGTTCCCAGCAAGAACAGGGATGGTTCCCCAGGGAGGACGGTGATGCTCCCCAACCTGGTGCTGAATGTAGGCGTGGATCCGCTCCAGCATCCCCTCGCAGGTGTACTCGTAAGGCAGGTAAGGGTCCACCTGTGGAGGGGGAAGAGCAGAGCGCAGGCAGCAAGCAGGGACAGCCTTGCCCTCCCCCTGGGCCCGGTGGCCCGGGACAGCAGTGCCCTGGGCAATGGCTCTCCCCACCCGCTGAAGCCCACGACTCATCTCTGTCCACCAAAGCAAGCAGGGCAGAAAACTAGGACTGGAAAAACTTCACAAGCCATACAGCACTTGAGAGAAAGAGGATGAAGGATTAATCTGGGTTCAACCCGTGTATTGGTGAAAATGAAGTCACCCTGTTCCATTTTAGTCTCACTTTTCTTCATTTTTGGTAAGTTATAAAATAAAATCAGTTTTCATGCACTAGGTCACTTCCAATTAAAGTATGAACTGTTTCAGCCCAAGAAACACTCCGCAGCTGTGGGCAAGGGGGAGAGGTAATTTTAAAATACAGAGGCGGAGTTAGGACTGGTAAAGATGCCAAGCTAACCCAGAGCAAGAGCATCCCGGTGTGCCCTGGGTCTGGTCTGGCATCCCCTGTTCCTCTGCTCTCACGTGCTCCAACCTGGGCACGGTTCTGCCTGCTCAGAGAGGAAGGTCCAGGCTCTGCTGCCCCGGCGCTACGACCCACTAAACCCCCCGGCTGGTGAAAAGCCCAGGGCTGGGACTGGCTGTGCACAATACAGGAAAAAAAAAATCTCTCTTTTCCCACTGTCACTTCTCTGAGGGTTTGCTGCTCAGCGTGGATGGCTGCGTTGGGGTGGAAGCTGGTGTTTCTCCCAGCCTCCAAGGCTCGGTGGCCCCCACTGCCGCCGGCACAGGCTGGGACAGGGCAGGGAGGCAACAGCTGGCTGCACACCGGGACGGAGCAAATGCTGATGCCCACGTTGACGCCGGCACTGTCGCTGCACCCCCACGTTGATACTGATACCTGCTATTTATACAGATCTGGCAGCGCTTAAACCACGGGTGTATTTTTAGCGTGGGTTACGAAACGCTGCTGGTCTTCAGGAGACTTTTGCCTGCGCTCACTTCCCGACATCGCATTTCCCTGTCCCGAGGGTCACCCTTGGGTCCTGGCCTGGGAAATCCCCTCCTCTGCACAGCGGCTCAGCAGCATCCCCCAAACGAGCATGTCCCCTGCATGGCAGCAGCACAGGGTCCGGGGCGAGCAGGCAGGAGCAGGCAGCCGGGCTCGCCGCCCTCCAGCGGGGCCGGTGCGTGGCCATTGCCCCAGGGTCAGCGGTGATTATCCCCGTAGGAAGAGCATTGCCACGAGGGCTGCGTTACTGATGCACCCCTTCCCTCTGGAATAAATTATTTTTTCAGGAACTTTCTGCCCTGGGAAGACAGATTTTCCACACTCCCTTATTTTTCCGGAGAGACGTTACATGACCCGCAGGAGATGGGGCTGGTCTTGGGACCCCTCTTTCCCCTGCGCATCTCTGCAGAGCTTCATGCAAAAGAAGGATTATAAGCAAAAATACTCCAAAGATAATTCATCCGGAAAACACTGTTTCTTCTATTTTCTGAGCTCTGCCCCTCCAAAATAGCTATCTCCTTTTGAAGTACCTGTCAAACCCGTGCTCAAAGGCTCAGACTGCTGAGAAGATCCCTCTAAGCATCTCCCTGCCATAAATATCCCACCTGAGATCTCAGCCAGGCTGGAAATCACAGCTGCTCTGTCTAATTACAGATGTGCACGCTAATCAGGGCTGACACAATGACAGGCGCTGATCCTGCCTCCGAATTGCTGATGAGCACTGGGGCAGAGTACTCCACAAAGCTAGACTCTGCCCGTCTCAGTCGCACAAAGCCTGTGCCAGGCTGGGTGCTGGGTGCTGCCTGGCACCTATTCAGGGGAGACAAACCTCCCCTCACTCAGCATCACCAACGCTCGCTCTCACCTTACCGCTGCTTTCATGGCCGTAACGCTGAGGGGCTTTTCCCAGGACCCCGTTACACCAGGCATAGTGCAGACCTAATTCTGTAAAACAGCCTCTTTCCCCGCAAAACACCGCCGTTGCACCCGCTGGGGTGCAGCACGTCCACAGCGGGACGGAGGCAGAAAACCTCCTTGCACCTGCACGTGTGCCCAGAGGTGATGCTCCGGGCGCAATCCCACCTGCCCGCAGGCTCCCGGGAGCCCTGTCGGGTCAAAGCGCATCAGAGGACCCCGGCCAGACCCCACTGCAGCCCCCGCTCCTCCAACCCCAACATCTCCATGTGCCCCCCTCCCCCCAA
>NW_008824010.1:2684371-2687799 GCF_000699105.1 Pygoscelis adeliae
TCTCCCTCGCTCAAAAGGAAAAGAAAGAAAGAAAAAAAAATTCCAAACGTCATCAGACAAGTAAGTAGAAAAATAATGCAATTCTCTGCCAGCGTGTAACAGCAGGCTGGGAACACTTTAACCAGCTATTTTCGCTGTGATGTTTAATACACCACTCTTTCAAGCATGGTCTGAAATGTATAATTTTCCATTATATTCCTGTATGTTTGACTTTAATATAATGAAGCCTTCTCCCTTCACTACACCAGAATATTGGGTCTATTAAATTGCTTGTGCGAGGACTATTTTTGACAATGGAAGAAGCTGAAGGCCAAGAGAATGGTGGTGCCTGCAAACCTCTCTCCTTCTCCAGCCTCTAGCCCCTGGCTAACGGCCATAATCCATCACCGGGACAAGCCTCCCGGCATCACCTTTCCCAGGGGGATGCAATTTGTCTCTTGGCTCCGTGCGGCTGTGCCGGGATTTGATCTCTGGGGTAGAGGGGTTTGGTGCTTCCGTGATTTCAATTTTCCTTATAAATAGGTCAGGAATGCAAGCCACCAGGGAAACCCAAAACTGCTCCGAGAGGGGGATGAATGGCAGAGGTACGGCTTGCCAAAAACCTCCCCCAGCAGTTGCAGGGTGACCTGGAGCGGGTGCCACCTCCGAAAGGACAAGGGAGGGAGCACAAGGGCTTTTCTTGGGAGAAAAAACCCCCACCATATTTCCAACCCAATCCACGTCCAAGCCACGATTCAGATCTCTCTCCAGAAGGAAGAAGTTTCTTTCAAGCAAATCAAGGTTGGCGAAGGACGCCGGCTGCATCTCAACTCCTTTATTTGCACAAATAAGGCAGCCAGCCCTGCCAGCAGACCCGGCCGGCTCCAAACACACCAAAGGACGCTCTGCCAGCCTGGCCGGAGCCGCGGCAGGGCTGTAGGTGCAAGGATGGCACATCCCGCCCCGAGCTGCAGCTCCAGGTGTCTGCGATATAAATCGGGACGGCTGTACAGCCACGCTGGCACGACCTGGCCGGAGAGCCAGGGGCAGGCTGGGGCAGCCGGAAAGTAACTCTAAAATATTGTTGCAGCATCAGCAAATCCCCCAGAGCCACGATGCTCTAAACCAGGGCGAGCTTGTTTGCCAGCTTGACGATATCAGAATTACTACCAGGTTCATGAAACCAGCTCCCAAAGCCCTTGAGGGGTCCCAGCACCCAGCGCCCTGGTTCCCAGCACCCGGCACGGCCTGCCTGCCGCCGGGAAAAGCTGATGGCAGAGGCAGAGCAAAGGAGACATCTCACAGCTCCCCACCACAACATCCCATATCCCCAAAAATGTTTTACTGAGTTTTGCCTGGAAGATGCAAAACTAAAGCTGTGGGATAAGTGACTTTTCAGTCATACAACAACAAAAAAAAGAAAAAGAAAATCCATTTCAGGTCAGTTTTCAATTTCCAATGTTTCCACCCGTCAAGGAGGGGAAAAATGCTGTGTTCCAGGTTCGGAAATCTGTTTGGGTTGGTGAAGCAAAGGGAAATGCATCATTTCGGATACAAGCCTTCCTTTCAATAAACTGGCAGGGTATTTTCAAACAAAGGCAGGCAGATGAGAAACAAAAACATGTTATTTCATTCCAGTAATGTTGAAATGAAATGTTTTGACTGAAAAAATAAACTGATGGTGGTTATTCTGAAACAGAGACAAATTTGTTAGATACTCTGATAACAAAACACCCCATTTTGCCTTCAGGGAAAAAAAGGAGTCAGTAAAATAGTTTCTCTGAGCTCCAGTACCTGGCTGGGAACAGCAACACTAAACTGCCCAGCCACCGGCTTTCTGCCGCTCCTGCCAACGCCCTTCTTTTCAATTCCTGCTAGAACAAACTATTTTAAAGACAGAATACCAAGGGATTCCTGAAGCCAAAGCCCATAATAAGGCTTTGAAACCTGTAAGGTAGGTCAATTTTTAGGCTTAACTGCCTTGACAGCATCTCTAATAAAGCACACCTTTCTATTTAAAAGACAAAAAGGGGAAAAAAGGGGGAAAAAAAGAAGTTGCTGTCAGTTATTCACACTCACTCCCTGCTCTGCTTCAGGAGGATTTATACAATACCTTTAAAAAAACCCAGAGAGGCGAGTTGTGGGATTAACACAGCGCATTTCTTGGTGGGAAGGAATAACTTCTCTCCAGAGCGACTGCACGTTTTCAATGCAGGCAGGACGCCAGCGCCTCGTTTTATTCATTTGAGGCAAATTTAGGACTTCAACCTCCTGGCAGTCGAGGGTAATTACAGCAGTTGGGATGCTTCGTGGGAGGGGACCTCGGGGTGGGGGTCCCTGGTCCCTCAGAGGTGGGTGGCAGCTTTAGCTGCCCCGTGGCCCCATAGGAGACAGTTTATCTGACTATACGTGGTGTCACGCTGGGACGGAAAACAGAGCAGCCGCCCTGGGATGCCCGGCCGCGGCAGCCTGCCCGCACGCCGTGCCGGCGTTACAGACACCCTTGTTCCAGCTCTGCTTCCCCTGCCCTCCGTCAGCTGTTTAGCAACTGAAGAAATAGTTAATTAAGGGAGGGAGGCAGGACGTGTTGCGACTACACCACAGCTGCATTTACATGAAGAGTGGGAACGGGGAGAAAAGCAGAGATGAGAGCTCGTCTTTGGGCAAAACAGGGATCGGCACGGCAGCGGCACGCTCCAGCTGAGTGTCCAGTGCTGGAGACAGCAGGTCCCCCCACCAGCTCCTCCTGCTCGGTGCCCATCACGCCACCAAATCCTTTCCTAAAATCCTTTTTTCTTCCTTTTTTTTTTTTTTAACCAGAATTATCATTAAGCGTCTAAACGACCTGGTGCACATCCAGTTGACATTGGAGTGCAACACAGCTGCTCAGGAGCCAGCAGAGCCCTTTCCCCCCTCTTAATTCTCCAATTTTTTAAAATTATTTTAATAGCACAGCAGCACTGGGCTTCACTATTTTTTTTTCTCCTTTCTGGAAAAACTGAAAATTTCCTTCTCTCTCCTGACTCAGGGACCGGCAGCTCCTGGCCGCCCGCCCGCGCACGGCATTGCCTTTGCTTCGGGGCTGTCTCTTCAGCCCAGATGGTGGAGGGTCAAGCGCTGGCAGCTGGCCCAGCAGCATAGCAGCAGGGACGTAATTATTTTTAATTTAATTTTAATCGAGATACCGGAATGAATGTGCAAAACAACAACTGTTTTCATAAGTCGAGTTTGTTCGGTCTTTGCAAACTCGTAGAGAAAATCAGCGCGAGGTGAAGAGCTGTGGCAATCACCCACAATAATTTGCAAGACCCGGGCAGACGGCACAGCTACATCAGGTGAATAAAGCCCCCAGACCGCCACAGACACCCACCTCTGCAGCCTCTAACGTGGGGAAAAGCAAAGATGACACCCCTCTGGCCAGCCCCACCCCTGCGCCTCCCCCCCCGCAC
>NW_008824010.1:2687883-2690305 GCF_000699105.1 Pygoscelis adeliae
CCCCCGCAGCCCGACGCAGAGCCCCAGTTTCACAGCGCATCGCTGTCCTCACGAGAGGACAGCTCATCCCGAGCAAAGCAAATGGCAAGCAAAATGGAGGATCAGCACTTTTCTCCCCTCCAGGAAAGTTGACTTTAATAATTTGGACAACTTGAAAGGCTCCTGCCACAGGGCAGGAGGTAAATATTCATAAGGGAGCGTTTCTAGGGCGGGCGCAGCTGAAGCGCTGCCTTCCGGGGGGGGCCCTGCATCCCCCCTTCTCTCCACGCTTCCCTTCAGCCTTCACACAGGCAACTCCTGGGGCTATTCCTATTGATTTGCTCGATCCGAATGATAATGATGAACAGTGAAATGGGGGAACGGCAGGTGCAGAGGTCGGTAGCTCTCAGGGTACTTGCAGGGAGATGCTCTCTGGGTTTATATTTGCTTCACACCAGGTCCCAGCACTGCCACGCATCTCCACCAACCTCAACCTCCTGCTCCCAAACCTCATCTCCCTTATCTCAGCCTCCCCTTGCTCCGGCTCTGCCCGGAGGATTCCCAGGGGATCACTCAAAGGCACGGCGCTGCCTTGGGGAAACACCTTTGATGCTCAGTACCAAAGCAAGGCGAGAGCATGAGTGCACCTGAAGCTGCAGGAGAGGAGGATTTCTGCTCTGCACGTACAAATAATTTCCAAGGGTAAGCAAGGAAGAAGAAGCAATTAGTGCTCAAAAGGGAGAGCCAAGCACCAGCAACCGCCGCTGATATCTGTCCCTGCAAACCCAGCAGCGGGGAGATTGCCCAGCCGCCTCCTCTGAGCCGTACCTGGGTCCTCATGATGGTTTTGATAGCAGCTTCAAACTCCTCAGAGTTATTGTAGTCGACAGTCCACACATGCGGCTTCCCGATGAAGTCTTCGGCGTATGGGTGTTGGGAGGACACCTAAAACACAGCAGCGTGAGCTGGTTTTTGCAATCCCTGCCAGAACTGCTGCTGTCTGCCACTCACAGCCACGACGGCAGAGGGGAGCAGCAGGCTCAGGCACAGACACGTTGGGTTTTAAACCATTGCACATAGAGATGTGCTGGAAAAAGAAGGTTTCCTCTGAGCGCCGCTGCCCCCCAACATCAGGCTGATAGTCTAAAATACCCGCTGGGTTGGGTTGCCCCATTCCCATCAACACTGAAATCACCTCCACAGCCCTGAATATCTCCAACTCCATAATACGGGTAAAACCTAACCTTGACCTGAACCATTTGTGGGTGTGGAATGGCAAAAATAGACTGAGACAGCAAATCTCTGGCAAGGCATCATGTCTCTCAGGTTTGCCAGCTCCACAAACAAGGCACAGAGAAAATCCACCAACACCGAAGGCCAGGGAGAAAGCGGTGCTGGAAGCTGCATCGCCCCGATGCCACAGGCAGCCCCGTGCATCGGTACCCCACAGCCACCTGCCTCTCACCAGGCCATTTTTGAGGATACCTCTCTTTTGTTTCAGCCCCTGAGCTGCCTTTTCAGCCCAACGTCGCTGCAAGGCAGCCAGAACCCCAGATCTCCTCTCGGGAAGGGAAGAGAGAGGATGCTGAGCAGAGGAGGAGTTTTTGGGGCACCGTGAAGTGTTGCAGAGGGGCCTGAAAACCTGCCAGCTGGAGGAGGAGAGCAGTGCATGTCTCTCTTATTCTCCAGCTTGCTGTCCTTTCCCATTTTTTGCTGACAGATTGATCACGTCCTTCCCCTCCGGCATATAAACACCCTGAGGCATTTCACAGCCCTCGTCCCCGGCTGCCCTCCCGGCTCTGGGCTGAAGCACAACCACAGCACCCACCTGGGATGGGTGCTAACACCGGTAGCTAATTAGGGGGGTGCATGTGACAGACACGGAGGTGCAGGACAGCCCTAACCCCCAAACCCACGATGGGCGCTGCTGAGCCGAGCTGCGGCAGGGCTGAGCCGCACGGCCCCCCGACAAAGCCCTTCTCAGCGGGAGCGAGCGTTGCACTGCATTATCCACTTTATTAATAATAAAAGAGGTAATTTTCTCAACGCTTTAACTTTTAAAGAGTTCCTGCTTCACTTAGATTGAATTCCCAGCGACGGACAAGCCTGGGAGGGATTTTGTACTCCTGCAACACTGCGGAGGTCCTGGCATCCCTCTGGGGGTACAAAAGGATGAACAGGGGAGCATCAGCCCCAGTTTGGGAGCAGGGTACGGGGTGTCCGTGGATCTGTGCTGAAGGGGAAGGAGCTGCCATCTGTGGTCTGCAGAAGTCTCCTGCACCACCTTCTTTGCAACCCCAAACTCACAGCAGGGCCCCTTGCACCCAAGTGCTCCAGACGGAGACGATGTGAGGATGGGAGAGGGGACCCCATCTGCAGGTATCCGCACTTCTACTTTTGGAGGAAATCTCATCAAAAAACCCAAACAAACAAAAAATCTCCA
>NW_008824010.1:2690345-2708632 GCF_000699105.1 Pygoscelis adeliae
TGTAAAGGAGGTGGCTGAAGCCAGCCCATCCGCTTGCCTCCTGGCAGACTCACCTCTCTCGACGTCGGCTTCCCGCGGAAGAACTCATGGTTGAGGGAGCTGTGCGGGGGATTGAAACGCGCCTGCAGGAAAACGCAGCCGTTGGCGATCGCCTCCAGCGGGGCAGGACCCTCGTAGGGGAACCCAAAGCCAATGAAGAGCTGCAAGGGAGCAAACCCATGTGCTGGTGAGTGAACAACCCCCGTAGGAAAGTCTCCCAAATAACCCACCAGCATCCCTCTCTGCTGCTCTGGTCCTGCACACCAAGCCTCTAAAGGCAGCTCCATGCGGTTCAATACCCCATAGCTTAAATGTGCTAAAAACTCCCCCTGCTCCATAGCTCACAGCCCACTTGTGCAAAGCAATGGGGTGTTCAGGAGCTGCAAGTTCCCCTGTGGTGGCTACAACCATTGTGTTGGTCCTGTATGGAGAAATACTGGTTTGCCAAAGCCATTCGGGCTGGAGAACCAACAGCATTTCCCCCCCAGACACGCTGAAGGCAACCGGGACGTGCCCGCACCCCGCACACTCGCTCCGAGAATCCCGTTTATTTTTATCACAGCCGTGGGGGAAAAAAAACCCAAACAAAACATCCCACTTAGCAATAAATGAATTAATCAGGAAACTTTGTGCTCTGTCTGCGGACAGTCTGCAAGGAGAAACTCATCAGACACATCTTGATTTGAAATTATGTGCTCTGCTCGGCTCCCGGCTAATTAGCCCTGCTAATAGCGCCTGCAAGCCTGGGAGGAGCGCAGATAACGGCCTCTCCCCCCACCCCCTCCTTTAGGTTTTATTTCTCAAGGCAACTGAGTCCTCACTGCTGGCTGGTTAATGGGGGACAGTAAGCGGGGTCCCGCGGCCGCCCCGGCTGGCTCTCGCCCACCTTCGCCTTCCTCAGCAGCTGCTGAAACTCGTGCTGCGGCAGCAGCCCGTGGTTCTTCACGAACGCCGGGACCTCGGGCGGCCGCTGCGTCTCGTAATAAACCGTGCCGTGGATCTCCATGTACTTGTTGAGGATGGCCAGGAACTTCTCCTTGCCCTGGGCAGGAAGGCAGAGGTGTGAGCTGCACCAGAAGATGGGGCTGGCCCCCCCACGGTTATAGGGGGAGCTTTAACTCTCAAGCCGCTGTCCCGGAGCACCCGCGATGCTTCAGCCCAACCCACAGCAGTGCAAAACCTGCACCCTCCCCTCCGCATCCCTTGGACGCACGTTCTGGACCGCCCTGGGCTCCCAGTGAGCCTGGACGGCCGCAGGATCTGGCACCCTGAACACTGGCACCTCAACCTTTGCCCCCCCGACCCCGGCCCCCCTCGGCGGGCAGCTTCCACTCTGGAGCTGCTGAATTAAAGGTTTTGGGGGATTTAGGGAGATGTTCGCAAAGACCAGAGCTTGCTAATGGCCTCTTACTGCAAGTAACAAGTCCCCAGGATTTTCTCACTCAGGTTTAATCCTGTTTTACTACCTGGAAAAAAATCAAGGGGGTCATCAGTTTTCTTCTTTTGGAGGCTTTCCTCCTTTTGGTCTCCAAAGCAGCGCCCCATTTTAACAATTTCTCTACTGCAGATTTTTTTGCTTGGAAAAACCACACAGGGACCACCCTTTGGATGCTGTATTTTCAACTTGTTCCAGTGCTGCAATAGGCCCCCAAAGAGCAGAGACTGGGAGGAAATAAGGAGGTATAAATGGGGAATTTGAGAAAACTCCGTATGTTGCCTTAAAGCCTCTCTGAACACTGTATTTCTGCCCTCAGCTACGTATCCCTGGACTTCTCTAAGGCTAAAAACAAGTGGTTTTGGTGGGATGAGGCTGCAGGGTGAAATCCTGGCCACGGTGCCACTAACACCCAAATCAGCACCGTTTTGATAGCGATTCCCTAATGCAAACGGCTTGGGGAGGTGGGAATGAAACACAGCTTATAGTCCATGGGTAGTGCCGGGCATCACCGAGCATCGTCGGGGGGGGGACCGATCCCCACAGCCCCCTGCACGGTGCGGGGGCTGGCATGGGAGACCCCCTCCACCACTCCATCCGAGCACCGTGAGCTGCTTCGACCCGTGGAAACCGGGCAGCAGCCTGATGAAAACAGCCTTTCCCAGCTTATTAAAACTTCGGCTCCTGTTGCGAGCCGGAGGCAAGAAGTTCAGAGGGGTAGGAAATGAGAAATAACGGGAAGGCAGGTTTAATGAAATGTTTCTAAATGTCAAAAAGATCCTGCTCTGGAGACGGCGCTTGGTCCAAGGCTTGTAAATAAGCACCCGGCTCCAGAAGATGGAGGTTCTCTTTTCCTTCCTAGACCTCAAAATCACTAAAAATAAGGAAAAACTCTTCCCCCTTATTTTAGTACATGGGGTGGCACAAGACACGAAGCAATGCCCAGGCAGCCTGGCCTTGAGGAACAGCCACCAGCAAGAACCAGCCGCAGCCCCTTCACCCAGTAATAAATTACCCCAAATATGCAGTTTTGGAGAAACTGATGTTGTTTGTGAATTCTGGCTAAAAGAAGCAAACGCTCATAGCACTAAGGGTGGAGGGAAATGTCTGTTCTGAGGTTTTAAACTCTCTTTAGTCCCTTCCCAAATTAACCTAACTAAGCTCAGACGAAACTTCCAGATAAGAAAGGGCAGGGGAATGGTAGAAAAAAGAAGACAAGATGTTACAGTTCCCCTAAAATGAGATTTAGTGGGTTTCAGTAGGTTTTTTAGGGAGCCCCCAAGCTAGGCAGATGCTGGGGGCATTTGCTCTCAGACATGGGAGGTGATGGAAAAGCCACAAACACCAGTGAACAGGAGATGGTGTGTCTGGATCCCGGCCCACCACAGGCATCCCTGTGAGGGCAGAGCCGCTAATCAGGAAAGGTGGGGATGGGGAGGAGATACAGCCCCCGGCTGCATCAACCCGCATCGATCTCGGGAGGACTGAGCCCACGACGAGGCAAAGTCAACTCTGGCAAAACTTTTTCTCTCGCGAGAAGATGCGCAGAGGTAAAGCCCAGCAGGAGCTGGTGCGGTACAGTACCTGCAACTGGAACAGCCCCAGGCGGTGCACAAAGGGGAAAAAAAATAGAAATAAATCAAGAGACAGTAAGAATTAGCTCCTTTTTTTAAGCCCTGGAAGGAAAAGCAGCTGGCTAGCTCTGGATAAGAGAGGGGGGAATACACACATCCCCTGGCCACTATAGGAGATGCAGGGGAGATGTTTCGGGGGGCTGGGGTTATTGTTGGTCTTTTTGCTCACTGGCAGAGCAGTTTGGGGCTGGGGGAAGAGAGCGAAGGGTTTTACCCCGCATCTGCTGGCCTAGAGGTGGCCTCAGCCAGGATGCACCAAACATGGCCGAGTGTGGGGTCCCAGCAAGGACCAGCACCGGCCACCAGCAAGGATGGAGTAAGAGCCCCCATGCCGCAGCCCACCCCTCTCCCCCAGGCATTACAGTCATGGGAGGGCAGGAGGGCAGCACAACCCCCTTTCACAGGGTACTTGAAAGCAGAGACAAACCATCCCCGTCATACACAGGAAATCACCTAACAGCAGTCATTGTAATTAATACATAAAATCATTGATATGAAATCCTCAGTCTAAGCAGCCTGTTGGGAGGAAGCATCGCCTAGAGCAAAGAGCAGGGGATGGGGTCTCGCCAGCCTCTGCCTGGTTTGCTCGGAGGCGCTGGACACGTCACATCACTGCAGCAGCCTCAGCTTCCCCTTTATGAACGGGCCAAGGATGCTTCTCTACAAACACACGGAGATCCGCGTCTCAAAAGCTCAGGGTAAGAGCCAGAGGCTGCTACTACCCCACAGCTCTGCCTACGACTGCCCCTGCCCGTCCGGCTGCTCCCCGCAGCGCCAAGGACACCCACCTTCCAGATGCTGGCCTCCTTCCCGTACACCACCGCCATGCTGCTCACTTTGTTGGACTTGATGAATTGCTTCTCTGTCTTGTTGAGCTCCTCCGACACAAAGCCCATGAAGGAGTTGTCAGGGGTGTGAGCTGTGGACACCAAGGGGAGAAGACACGTGGCTGGACAGATGTTTTCTGGGACTTCATCAGGGTTGAGGAGGCAGCTCCACTGCAGCATGGGGGCTGAGATGAGCCCAGCTCCAGAGCCTTCCTGGAGCTTGGTGAAAAATGGCATGAATCCCCATCCAAGCAGCTCATGAAATACAGGCTTTGGAACTTGCTTGAGCAACTCTTTAAAAAGTAAGACATTTTTAAGGTTGCCAAATGGGCTTTATCCAGCCAGGAAAAAGCAACATTTGAGTCACCCAGAGCCCAAAGGGTCACCGGGCTCCTTTCAGACAAGCACATCTCCTTTCCACTCCACAGGCAAGTCTGAACCACTGAGCTGCCTCTCGCCTCTAAAACACCAGCTGAAAGAAAACCAGGCTTTGCAACCAAAACCGCCTTGCATTTCCCCTCCCAGGAGCTGGAAGCTCCTGGCTGTGCCCTGTGTTTGGCCCTGGCTGTGCTGGAGCTAGCGACCCATCATGGAGGAAGGAGCCAGGTCTCTCTCTCCAGTGCATTTCTATAGCCCAAGAGATGGCCAAGCGGATTCAGGAGCTCCTTGCAGGCAGCGGGCAGGCAGGGGGAAGCAGGAGCGGAGCCAGAGAGGACAGCATTGCCCACGCATCACCTCCTAAAGGAGGCGAGCCCCCGAAACCGCGCCCCCGTCCCCCACTTACGGAACATGGTCATGAACTGGGTGGGCTGCAGGTTCCAGTAGCCCCAGTTGGTGCGGTAGCCACGTAGCGTGGCGTACTCCTCGTGGTTGTAAGCCGGCTCCGTCCCAAAAGTATCGATGACCCGGACACGGCACCTGGGAGAGGAGACAGGACCGCGGTCGCACCTCGAGGACCTCGGTTCGAGAAAGTCCCACTGCCAGGGACATCTGGTGTCCCCGGGCAGCTTGTCCCTTGTCTGCTCCCCAAGCAGGGGGTGCAGGAACATCCCAAGCAGCCCTTCCCAACCCACTGCTCCCTCCTGTAACCAGCAATTTCCCCTTGCAGGGCTTTCGTCTCCCTGACATTTGCGAGAATGATGTATCTCCTGAAGACTTGTTAATGCTTTTCCCAATATCCCGGGAATGCTGAGGCAGGCATTACCAGCACAAGACCAAGGAGAGACGGGGAGCATCAAGCAAGGGAAGACCAAAACAAGCTGAATGCGAGAGCAAATGCATTTATAATAAAAGCAATAACACCACTTGTCATTTTTCTCTCTAATAAAATTGTGTAGGATAGTGGAGGAGATGGGAGAAAACATAATAAATAGCAGGACTATCAGCCCTAAATTAAATCACGTATTTTCCTGGCCGGTGATGTACCAGGGGATGATGACATTTATCTTGACGCCGAAGGAGCCAGGGACAGGGCTCTGGCTCCACTTCTTGCAAACAGAAAAGGCTCATGCTTCCCTCTGTGGTGTGGCCACCCCTGTCTGGAAGAACACACGCACCGCAGGCACACGCAGGGTTTTTTTTTTTTCCCCAATTCAGTCTCTTCTAACGAGGTTTTATCTTAAACACGTGAGGCTCTGGAACGAACAGACCTCCTTGTGCCGCGGCAGCAGGGGACACAGCATGGCAGCAGCTGGCAGAGCCAGGCAAAAATCAAAGGTGCAATCAAAGGGTCAGACCTCTTGGGCATGGGGGCTATCCTTCAAGGTCATTAGCATTAGTCTTTGCTGCTAATTATCGAAACAGAGAGTAAGAGAAGGGAGTGGCTTTGCTTACCTGTATTTCTTAAAGGAGAGCCCCATGTGCTGCTTCATCTGTTGGAGACCATGGTAGTCGGTGTAAATCAGGTCGAAAGGTAAAGGATTGGTCAAGGGGCAGTTTCCCCGTCCTGGAGGCACCCCTAAGTGACTGGGGAGAAGCAGGAGGGACTGATCAGCCCCCCAGCACCATGAAAGCCCTGCAACACAAACACTCATTTCCCTGCCCAGTCTTTAACAGGGGCCGTCGACCAGCTCCCCAGTTGATGGAGGGGGAGGAAGATCATTCTCCTCTCCCCAGCCTTTATTTCTTGGGCCAAAAATCAGAGGTTTTTTGGAGTCCTGATCCCTCCCCATCTTTGCACCTGCTCCAGCCGAGGTGCTGCTTCTCACACGTGGATGATGAGGCTTTTGCACAGCATTCCCAACCAGGGCTCACCGGCATCTCATTTGACACACACACTCCCCCGGGCCTCTCTTGTCAAAGACACCAGATTTCGTTTGCTTTCACTGCAATCACATCAGTGACAGACTTGCAGAGCCACATCTTTCCCCTCCTCCTTGCCTGCAAGGCTCCCAGCTTAGCCTAAATCTCCCTGTTCCCAGTCCCACATCCCTCCCAGTGCAAACACCATGCATCCTTTTTCTTACTCCAGTCCTTACAGGTACCCACCACATCCCTGAGCACGCTCAGGTTCTCCTCACCGCTGGTGGCACTGCCTGTCCTTGGATGTTGTGCACATTTCATTAATATTTCTGACTTTTTGTCCCATTTACAAAATAGTTCAATAAAGCCAGGCCAGCCGGACCCTGGGTCTCGCTCAGCGGGTTTTCAGCCAGTTCCTTACAACAGCCGTACTCAGCCCCTCTTCCCTCCTCCGGCGGATAAAATGCATTATCAAAATCCAGCTAAACTAGATCGACTGCAATCTCTTTATCAAGATCATCAGTTAGCTTGCTGCCAAGGTGATATGTGATTAATCTGGCATGATACAAGGCTGGTGAACCTGTGGCACGTCTCCTTCCATTTCCAATTACCTCTGTGAACTGATGAATCCCTCTCTCCAAAGCTGTTCCACTAAGTGTACCACTGATGTCAGCCTGACAGCCCATCTGCTCGTCTGGACCACGTTTCCTCCTTCTCAGAAAAAAAACTGTGACACCTTCCAGCTTCAGCAGGTTTCTCAAAAATCCCTGTTACGTGTACTTGTGATTTCTGAGTGCCAGTTTGCTCAGAAATACAAATGGTCCACCCCTCAGTTTCAATGTTCTTGTATTTTTTTGTCCTCCTAAAGACCACAGTTCCTCATCCTCACCCCCATAACCCCACTCACACCCAAAGAGCAACAGCAACATCCTCAGGGAAAACCAAAATGTTGACCTGATTTGGTCCACGCGGGCTCTGCCCAACTCCCACCACACAGTCACCCTGTTTCGTTCTCAGTCCTTCTAACAGGGCTGAGGAATTTGTTTTATTTTGTAAGTCTGAGTTCAGACTGTGAAATCTCACCCTTAGCTCCTGCCTGCCAAGATGTCTGTCTGTATTTTCTTCTGAGCTCTTCACTTAGTCCTAGCACCTATTTGGAGATGGGAATTCATCCCAGCCATCCCTATAGGCATTTTCCCTTTTCTTAGGAATAAAAGGTCCGGCCAGATTTTAAATTCCCAGGCTTTGAAGCCTTCGCTCTGTGACCTCTCTTACTGGTTCTCCTAATTTCTCTGCATTTCCCCTTCTGAACCTGTGAATCCTCTTTCCAACCCTACCTGGATTTTCTCTGTTGCTCAGCTGAAGCTCGAGTGGACCCACAGTCCAAGGGTCCATCCTCTGAGGAGCACTTCCATAAGGTCCTCAACCCTTGCCCAGACCTACGACTACGCACAGCATTTCATCTATCGATCCCATGGCTGTTTGCGGAGGAAATTGATGGCTCTCCCACCCGGGGAACAGCCAAGTTATACAGTTATCACAAGCATTTGCTCTCCGATCTCTCACTAGTCTTCACCAATAACATCAGAAGGGTCATATGTAGGCCAGTGAAATTGGTTGGCCATTATAGCTACGATAGAGGGCTTTGTCTGCTCCTGGCCATATCTCCCTCTCCTTCTGATATGGCTTGCAAGCCCTTGTGCGCTGGGCACCAAGATCCTTCTTCCAGCCCCATCCCGAGACCGGTGAAGGGTCATCCCAAACTCCTGACTGTGACTCCAGAGAGCGAGTAAACGTGGAAACACATCACTCGCCAAAGACAGGAAAAATACAGAATTTCAATTTAAGGCGAAGAGCTGTGTTTGCACCTGCTTCATTGCTCTTGTCACAAGGAATATAAGCGTCAGCTCAGGGCAGCCCGGCTGGGTCAGCCGCAGGGGAAACAGGCGGCAGTTTTATCACTTTTATGCACAATTTTACACGACATGGCTGATTGGGAAGATGGCAGGAATAGAAAGGCTCTCGCCTCCCACAGCCATCTCAGTACAATAAATAGAGCAACAAGGAGACCCACCCCTCCCAGGGAGGCTGAAGCAGAAGGGGGATTGTTAAGCCAGTAAAAAAAAAAACCCAGGGTTTTATAGAGATGCAATGCTAAATAGCACATTTACTAGCACATGTACTGCTTTCTCCTCAGTCACCAGGACCATGTATTCAACAGCTACAATTACTTTGCTGCTGGAGGATAAGCGCACCTCTGCTGACCCCCCAAGCCGGGCAGCACCTCGCACTCTGCTCCTCTGGGTGCTCCTCAAACCACCCCTGAATTTTCACTAAAGCAGATCCATAAACCTTGTATTTAACTAAAAATCCCCCAAATCATAATGCTTCTCTTCCAGCATACCCCATCCTCTCCCTGGTAGGCATCACACAAGCCGCTGTGTTACAAAACCACCCGTAATTTTAAAAAGCCCTAACCAAACTTGACAAGGGGCTGCAGGAGACCGCAATTAGTGTATCTCATACTGAAGCCTCCAAAAAACTTTCCACTGGCTAGGTAGAGCAGGCCTGGCTCCCCCGGCTCCCCCTCGTCACCGCAATCTGCCACACATCCCCTCTCCGGGTGTTCGGGACTTGCCACATCCATTTACACTCCCAGCACCAAGGCTGCGAGGCAGGAATAGATCTACAGGCAGGACCGGTGTCTTTGAAGCAGAGCCTCTCTCTCATTTACCCCCCTTATCCTTCCTAAACACTTTATAACCACTGATTTTAATATTCCAATCATGCAAATCCAGGCTGCACCTCCGAGGTGGGGGGGATTTTTTTTTTCATTCCTCCTTACTTAAACATTCTCTATTCAAGCTTTCATCATTTGCCAGTTAAGTCAACTAATTTTCTACTAAACCCAATTTCACTCATGGTTGGAGTGAAATTTCCCTGATTTTTCCTCGTGCCATGTACTATTAATGGCGCTTGAAATTATGCAAATAAAATTGATGAGCGCAAATGCCTTCTTCCCAGCCAGTGCAGCCAAAAGATTTGTTTTTGAAAACCTCTCTATCCCAGCTCCTGGAGAAACCTCTCCTCCAG
This sequence comes from Pygoscelis adeliae, assembly GCF_000699105.1. NCBI lineage: Eukaryota > Metazoa > Chordata > Aves > Sphenisciformes > Spheniscidae > Pygoscelis > Pygoscelis adeliae. Next base: position 2,699,615 of record NW_008824010.1, read on the forward strand.
ACCAGCCAAGGACAGCCACTGGCTCCCACCCCCGGGTGCCCGGGCTCAGCAGCTCCGGAGCCCCGGCAGGTGACCCAGTGGCTTGTTCCATCCCGACATCCAGGATAAGAGCATCGGCGTAGCCCTCGCTCCTCTTTGGGAGAGAGCAGCCGAAGCGGCTTCAATCCAAGCGGATGCAAGCGTCTAGCTCGCCTCTCCACCAGCTGCCTCCACCAGCTGTGCCTACTCCAAAATAAATCTACAGCAGCTTCTTGTCCTCCTATTTTCCCCTTATAAGTACTTTAATCAACCAGGGGACACATTCCCTTCCCGAGCGCGGTGCAGGCTCTCTGAAATCAGATGACTGCGGGGTTATCTTTACATCCCATTGACCTATTTTCAAATTAACCCAACATTTCCTTCCACATTATCACTCCTGGGGATGAAAAGTCCAGCACTAAATGGATCTCGTAGGCATCTGCTGGCAGGCTGGGCCAATATCCTATATTATATTTAATTGCATCTTCTCTGCCCGCATTTGCTGTCATCAGCAAGGCAGACTGCAGCAGGAGAAATGGAGGAGGGCTTCTGTCCTTTCTGCTCCCTCAGCTTTTCCCTGTCTACAAGAGCCCAGCAAGCACAGGGCCGCTACCCGGGGGACGAAAGGTGCCGGAGCCGAGCGGCTCCCGGGGGTCTGTGACAAGTCCATCACGAGCAATTTAAAGTGCAAATTGGAGCCCGTGAGATAAACGCCCCACTGCCTGGCCTCTGCTCCCAGCTCTTCCTCCTGCTAGAAGGGACTCGATGACCTCAAAATCGAGTTTTTTCAAACAATTACAGTATGCTTTTTAAGCCACCTGCAATGATTTTACTTTTGCAACGTGCATCTGGACTGTTTCTCTGGCCCGTCATCGACCCCGTGTGACACAGCCCTACCCATCTGGGGGTGAGGTTCAGCAAACAAGTTATTTATTTCCGAGGTTCAACAAAACCCTGTTTTCCCATTGTGGCAGGACGCAGCACTTGCTGGAAACCTTTGCATTACGTTCCCAGAAGACAGCTAACACCAAGTTTTCGCTGTTCAGCAGAACAGCAGCAGCTCCAGTGGCTCCACGGCAGGGCTCTGCCAGGAGATCCCCAGGAAGGCATTTTTTCTGGGCTGCAAAGATAAGCCATGAGGAGTGAAGGCTGCTGGATGCTTTGCACCTCATAAGGGGATTGAAAGCCTCCAGAAATGGGGAGTCAACAGTCCTGCAGGGCTGGAGGCTGGGTTTGATCCAGGGGCTCCCGGTTGGATCATCTCCGGGTGTGCTGAAACCTCTGTCCTCCCCAACCTCACCAGCCCGGAGGGGCTCTGGGCCCCCACAGGGAGGATCAACCCTATATAAATTACCCAGTGATTAATAAGGTTATGGTAACTTTTATGTGACAAAGCAGAGGTTTCTGCAACGGCAAAGAAGCCAGTGAGCGAGTCGTCATTTGGCTACAAAATAAACATATTTCACGAAGGAGTGCAATTTAACAGCTCGGTAATTCCTGCTAATTTATGCACCTTCTCCTACAAAATGAAGCCCTCAAAGGTGGAAGAAATCCCTCCCCACCACCCCTCGCCCCGGCAGGGCAGCTCATCCCCATTCCTCACATGGCTGCTGCCAGCAAAGCTCTGAGCTGCCTCCTCAGAGGCGCCGGGAAGCTGCTGTAATTAAAGGGAGCAGCTTTTGCAGTCTCATTTCGATGTACCCAGCTTTTAATTGCAGAGCTGCACAGCTGCAACTCTGCAAGCAGCTGTACCTGGCTGAAGAGGGGAGGAGGAGCCGGGGAGGTGATGGGATCCACCATCCTCCGGTGAGAGCCACCCTCCAGCCGGGCAGAGTCAGACCCTGGAGAAGCACAGGAGGGTGCCAGAACAAACAGCTCTTTCTGGTTGGAAATTCAGTAAGTAATGAAGAAACTTCCCAGGAAAGGGAAAATCAATACTCGGGCTCCTCCGGGGAGCAGCAGAAGCTGAGCACTCGCGTGCTTGCAGCGCCTGGACAGACCCTCGGACAGACGGGCTGTCCCCTGCTGTCCCATCTGCTCCAGAAGCTCAAAACGAAGGGACAGTTTTAGCCAAATCTTCATGGACACCACTAGAGCAAAGCCGATTTGTACCCACTGACGTCCCAGACCCCCGCCTACCCCATCACCTAAGATGTGTCTGCTGGAAACGTGTCCAGATTAAACTACGGACTGGAGAATCCAATAAAGCTCAGACACACAGTGGCGTGTCCAGCATTTGTGTAACAACCCCTTGGTTCAGTCTTCACCAGCCCTGTCTTTGCAAGGGTTTGCAGCCGTCGAGTGCCCACAATCAGAGGCATCATCTTCAGCTCCCACCGAGACCTGTAACCAAACATCCAGCCTTTCCAAAGCCCGCAGCACCCCGTACGCAACCGTGTCCCCATACGAACATCAAAGCCTGGCCAGAAAAAGAACAACCCGGTAACCCTAACAGCTTACAGAAACACTCGGTCTCAAGTGATGGGAACATCTAATGCTGCATTAAAGGCTGAGGCTTCCTCCCCACCAGTGCGGAGCTGATAAATCCCACGGCCACGCCACGCAGCTCCATCAGGACCACACGCGTCTGGTCACTTCTGGCTATTTTCACGAGCAATTCCTGGCTTGCCTGCACAACGTCAGGACTGTATTTGCCAACTGGCGAGGGAAGGTCAAGCCTGGAGCCTGGGCATCGCGCAAGTTTTCATGTGAACAGATGCAAGACAGAAAGATGGCTTTTATCTGCCAGAAAATAATTAGAAATGCCTTCATCTGGACATCATGTTTCCATTTCAACGGCCTTTTTTGCAGCCTGAATACACCTCGGTGACTGTGGAAAGCACAGGAAAATAGCAGCTATAATTAAGTATGTGCCAGGCAATGAGAGGAGAGCGGGGGGGGCAGGAGCTGAGCCTCATCCCACTGCAGTGCCAGCCCCGCCGCAGCCCTTCCACGCCACCCCACCCGCCCCCGCCGCAGCCCGTCCACGCCACCCCAGCACACGGAGAGCGGCTCGTCGCCCAAACCACACACTGGCCCCAGCTACCGCTCGGCAGGGAAAGGGCTGCCAGCACAGGATACAAGCACGTGCTGAAAATTAAGTGCCTTACCAGGGCCGGTATTAGGAGTCCAGAACTTGACACTGGAGCAATTAAGCTCCGAGAACACTTTGTAAAGCCCTGACCCCACGAGGCATCAAATCCTGTTTTCTTCGACTTTCTGTCCTGCCTTATGAGCAGTTAATTCAAGGGGGCCATTGCAAAAAGCACCTTTCAGCATCTCCGAGATCAATAGTCCCTGCCGCTCCAGCAGCTCACAGCACCGCACCCCCATCTCCCTCAACCTCTCCCTTAGCCCCATAAAACCAGCTGGAGATGCCGACACGACCATTCCCATGACCTAAGGACAAGAGTAGGAGCTGGAGGTCCCTGCAGCGCCCGTTGTGCCCCTTCTCCTGGGGGGAAAGGCTGAGCGCATCCCTCCCCGCCTGCCCCTGGGGTGCGGGCGCTTCAGAGGAAGAGGCTTGGCTTATTTGCGCAGCCATCGCCCCGAGGGCGCTGCTTGTAATTTTCCAACATCTACTTCTAAGCTGCCTCACTAACAACCCAGCTCAGGTCTTTCAGGCACTTCCCACTCCTCCCCTGCCGAGCAACACACACACTCACCGGCCTTGATTCCCACTTCCCTGAAAGCACATTTTGGCTACCAAAGCAGCATAAGAAGCCTTCAGTAAGAATAAAGTGTTTGCATTCGGATTTGGGAACTTTCCTCCCTCTCTGCTTCAAGACAGGGCTTGAAATGGTGCCGACTCCCTCCACTGCCCCTACCCACCCAGCACAAACCTCCGAAGGATAACAACTCCTGACTCCCTGCTCCAGCTCAACGCTTTGCTTTCCTCCCAGGGAGCTGCACATGCCCAGCGATGCTTTGCACCAGCCACCAGATAATCCCGTGTTTCACCCCTTGCCTGTCAAGACACATCAGAAGCAGCTCACAAATTCACCAGGAAATGCAGAAGAGGACAAACACCTGCGCTCAGTTTGACTACAGGAGGAAAATTAGCCTCTGGTAGGACACAACAGCGGAATTCACAGGTCTTCAACGAAAAGCAGAGCTGAGCTCAGCTGCGCTGATCTGAGACCTCACAGGGGGATTAGGACGGTGCCTAGCCGAGCCGTGGAGCAAGCCTGCAGATCCCCAGAGCTCCTTGGCTTCGCTCCAGATTAGCATTGGTCCCCCAAACCGGGGGAAGAACTGTTTAACACCCCTGCTACTCACTGCTCGGCTTCTGCTGCTCTTCCCGTTGGAGCCCCCCAGCATGGAGAGATGCCCAGCACAACACAGTCACACTCCCAACCTGTTTTCACCCCCAGCCCTCCATCACCAGTTTTTTGGGCCAGGGCCTTACTTTTCCTCCTTGTTTGCCTGATCCCCAGCATTTCAGACCCAATCCTGACCACTGCCCCCGGGCACTGCTGCATTGCAATCAATATAGATGCTAATAATGAACAGCTCTCAGATAACTGCCGGCTGAAGTGTACGCACACAGACCTTCCACTGATCCCTCGCCAATGATCAATACGCGTAGAAAAATCAGCTCAGAAATTTGAAGAGACAAAAAACAAACCAGGAGAGAGGTTATTCCATGCGGAATAATTTACGGGCACCAGCCTTTGCTCCATGAAGGCCGTGCTGGGTGGGAGCAGCTACAGCTCTGAGCCGTGAAAGGAGCAGGGGGTGCCAAAGAAAAATAAACAAGAAGTGGACTCAACATTTCACATTGCTGGAGCAAAATATCCCCAAACCCACCCTGATGCTGGTGCCTGCCCTGCTGCAAGCTCAGCAAGAGACAGCCATGATGGGAGAGGACAAATTTAGCCCCGGTCTACAGTGGAGCAAAGCTTTGCTGCTTCAGGAGTTTGCACGGGGGCAGGAGGGATAAGAAATCACTTGGGCTGACCCTTCCGCAGTGACAAGGCTTTAGTTTTGCTTTATTCCCAACACCCCAGTTCTAGCTCCTCGCGCATCCCCCAGCTCTCTGCATACCAACCCCTGCCCAAAGCTGCAGCTACAGGTCAAGTCCCCTCCAGGCTTTAACGAAGTACCCAAGATTAACTATTAGCACAACTCAGGATTAATTACATGTGTTCTGCTAAGCCTCCCGCTTGCTCGTGGTCGGGCAAAGGCTTATCTCAGCACTCCTCAGAGCCACCGCTGATGCCATACCAGCCCGATAGCAGGGACATTGCTGACAGGACTGCAAGCACGGAGCAGGATTGCTGGCACCACTCGGTCCTCCCCTCGGGGGGGACCTCTGCTCCCCCTCCAACACCCGCGTTAACCCACCTCTTGATGGGCTGCAGGAGGGTCCCAGCGAACACTGGGCTCGGTCTCCAAAGGGACAGAGGAGACCCAGCTACAGCCCCAGGTCCTGCCTCCGCTCGCCCCAGCGACATGGAGGTGGACCATGACGTGGGTGTCCAGCATTTAAAATGTCATCAAAGCCAAGCACAGGACACGCACTCGGGGAGGTGGGGACAGTTTCTGTCACTGGGACTGAGAGAAGTGCAAGATGTGCAGCCCCAGCCTGGCTCGCTCGCTCCCCATCGCAGATGCGAAGGGGAAGAGACGGAGCTGCCGTTCCCAGGCATCCCAGGGGACACGTCCGAATCCACATCAGCAGAGGAGGTCACACCACTGCCAACCGATGTCAAAGCTCCTGCGCTTCTGAGAAAGGCGAAATACTACAGGCAGCCACGCAGCTCTCTCCGGAGTCACTCGCAGAGGGAAACGGATGCTGCAACCCCCCCGTAAGACTCAGCCAGCTCCTTCCCCTCGTTAAACGACCACCGTGAGGCTCTTCATTAAAAAACATAAACAAGAAAAACACAACACCACCACAACCCTCCCAGCCATTAACTTCTCTCATCCTTAAGTACACAGATACTATTTAGCACATCAATTTTGCTGAGCATGCCACGCAGAGATCGCCATGATGCACGCCCACCTCTTTGAGAAGCTGCTGCTTCTGTATTAGGACCAGAATTATTTTTTTTGAGTTAATTAGTCAGGAGCTAATTCTGTTCATCAACTCTGAATGCCACAGGGGCAAGGGTTGGGTTTTTTGGTTGTTTTTTTTCAGGACTGTTGGGTTTTTTCACTCCCTTTTCAGCATGGCTCATTATGCAGCCGATGCTGGCTTAGCATTGCCCAAAACCTGCCCAGTCCCAAAGGCAGCTTCAGGCTTTTCTCGATTTATAACCCATCCTAATTTGCATTTTCCCTGGCACTTGCCCTCCACTCGAGATGTCTCATAGGAGGCAAAGAAATGTTGCAATGTTACAGGAGGCAGCAGCGTCAGCCTGGTAATAACAGAACTGCATCAGCAGAGAGGAACGTGGCACACAGTTATCTTCGCCCTCTTACTTTTTTTCATCTAATACTGGTCCCTCTTGGAGACAGGTGCTGTCTAGAGACACTTGCAGGGTGGCCTGGCGTAGCTGTTTGCACGCTCTCACCCTGCATCGCCCCATATCCCACCGCAGAAAAAGCTCATTCCCCTGCGGGAAGTGCCCCAGCAGCGGCAAATTCCCCCGCAGGTCTTGAAGCCACCACGAGCACCTCCTGAGGAGGGACTCCTTGGTGGCTGCCACCCCCCTGCAATGGACGCAGGTTATTTTTGGCAGCCGCCCCAGCTGCCTGCCTCACGGCGGAGCAGGAAGGGAGGGAGGGAGGGAGGGAAGGAAGGAAGGAAGGGAGCACAGTCGCTGCTCAAACAACGCTGGCGAAGCCACAGGAGTTGGGTGCAGCCGTGCACGGTGGCAAGAGCCAGCGACCTGCAGGACACCTGCATCCTACAGCCACACGGCCACCAGCCCTGCAGAGAGCATCCCTGGGAACAGGGGGGTTAAAAGGGAATCTTTCCCCTACCCAGCCCTAGGCAGGCGTCAGGGAACACAGGTGATGCTGTGTGCTGACAGCAAGGGATTAATGCTGCTCAGATCCAGCACCGGGACCACAAGGCAGAGCACTGCCCCAGGCGTCTCCACATCAGCCCCATGCAAAGCCCTACTGCAAAGCCTTAGTTTGCACCAGTCCTCCTCACTTTCCTGGGATGCAGAAGGCATGGGATCGACCCCAGCCATGACGCTGGCGGTTTGCAGCCACCCAACATTTGCACCAGCGCAGGAAGTAGGCTGCCCGAGATGCAGGTGGGGAAAGCCACCCCCGAGCTCTTGCAGACCTCGTGCTTTCACATAAAACCTCGATGCAACCCACACACGTGCGGGGGGCAGACCCTCTCGGGGGGGACCGCGCACCCACAGCACCGCAGCACCCACCTCTGCAGTTCCTTCAGGGAGACCGTGACCCTCAGGCTGTGTCCCAGGAGGAAGAGGGCAGCCAGGATGTCAGCCCACTGCACCATCTCGCCCAGCGGGCCCCCCTTCAGCACCCGCGGACTGAAAACATCCCCTGACTCCTCCGTCAGGAAGCCAATATGGATCAAGATCTGGAGAGACAAGGAGAGGGGTCAGTGCTGGGAGGGGTGGTGCTGGGGGAAAGGGACAATTTGGGGGTTCTAGCCCAAAATGACTTATGGTCACTAATGCCCTCCAGCTCCTTTTGCAGGCTGTAATTGCTCAGGGAAATCATTTGGATGTAAAGATAAATGATCTATGTCCAATTAGCAAAGACCCAATAGTCAGAGGCTACCAGCTCCCATCGACTGGCGCTCTGTATCTTGGGACCAGGTCCATGTTCCCGATGCACATCATGGTCCGTTCCATGGACCAGAGCCGGATCTCCTGGCACAGGGACCGAAGGGCAGGCAGGCACCGCAAAAACATGAACGGGAGGGCCAGCGACCTCGACACCTCTGTGGAGGAGACGTGCCAACCTCCCTGCCCGCTGCCGACAGCAGTCTGCCAGCTGGGCATCATCTCCCACCCACCAGAACCTGCCTCCAAAATTCACCCCATCGTTCAGCAACGCCGGTCTTGCGATGTCCTGAACGCATGCAGAGTCGCGCCCACGGGCCATGGACCCAACCCTACAGACCCATGTGCTTCCATAAATGAATTTTCCTCCCAGCCCACTCACATCCCAGCTGTATCTGCTCCCCGTGTCCCCAAGAGCTCAGCTTTCCATCCCCGCACCACAACCTTCCCCCCCGCCCCGTGCAGTTTGCTCATACGTGTTTCTGGTCCCTTTGCCGGCCCTTCAGCTTCTGCTCGAGGCGCCGAGCCGCCCGCAGCCACTGCTGGGCCAAGTGCCGGATCCTCTTCTTCATGAAGCTGAGGGACTCCTTGCCCGTGCCGATCAGCTCCAGGAGGCGAGTCAGGTCACCCCGGATAGCTGCCTAGGAAAGGAGCACACTCTGCATTTTGAGTGTAGAGAAAGCAGCCACGAGAGGAGCCCCCGGGTTGCCATGGGGGCTGGTGGAGGTTTGCCCAGCGGGGCTGAGGTGCCGTGGGTCCTTCCTGGCCGGATAGCTTCCCCTGGTGCCACCAGACCTGACACCAGAGCTCCTCCACTTAATGCACCAAATCCCAGGGGCCCTGTTGCACCCAGAGCATCTCGTGACATCCTGGATTCCTCAGCACAGGAAAGACACGGACCTGTTGGAGCGGGTCCAGAGGAGGGCCACAAAAATGATCAGGGGGATGGAACAGCCCTCCTATGAGGACAGGCTGAGACAGTTGGGGTTGTTCAGCCTGGAAAAAAGAGAAGGCTCTGGGGAGACCTTATTGCGGCCTTTCGGTACTTAAAGGGGGCTGAGAAGAAAGATGGGGACGGACTTTTTTGTAGGGCCTGTTGCAACAGGACAAGGGGGAATGGTTTTGTACTAAAAGAGGGGAGATTCAGACTAGATACAAGGAAGAAATTTTTTACGCTGAGGGTGGTGAAGCACTGGCCCAGGTTGCCCAGAGAGGTGGTGGATGCCCCATCCCTGGAAACATTCCAGGTCAGGCTGGACGGGGCTCTGAGCACCCTGATCTA
>NW_008824010.1:2708816-2731012 GCF_000699105.1 Pygoscelis adeliae
TCTCCCCCCAACCCCCCCAGGACCGGCAGGACACAGGCTGCCCCCACCTTACCTGCACCTGGGGCAGCGGTGGGGGGGAAGGCAAAGCCACCGTCCGGTTTCGCCACGGCAGGGGAGGGCAGAACCACTCGACTTCGCTGAGGTAGATGAGGAATGAGCACTCGGTGCCGTCCACGCCAAAAAACGCATAGCAGGGGTCGGAGGTCCACCTGGCCCTCATCCACTGCGAGGGGGCAAAGAAACACATGGGGCTTGTCCTCCGGCCGGGAGGGGACACAGCCGCCCTGCGAGCTGCCCCTGCTACGGGCAACCTCATTTTCCATCATCTTTCTCTAGCTGAGGGTGGACAAAGGGCTGCAAACCAGAGCGCACCCAGCACCAGTGCCAATGTTTGCCCACCCAGTGCCTCCAGGGCACACGGGGCAGAGGAAGAGCCAGGAAGGTTTGCTGGGAGCTCCCTGGGTTTCTAGCACTGGGTTCCAGCACCAACACGTGCCTTCCCTGGGGGCACAGCCATTAATCCCTAGGGAAATTATACACCCCAGGGTTTTCTTCTCGTTAGCTTTGCTGGGGAGCGAGCTGAGCTGCTGATTTCATCGCCCCAGGTGCAGCGGGGCAAGGAGACAGATCCACCGGCAGTCCAAGAGGATGATTTCACATGAAGGAGAATAACCAGCGACTGGAGCAGCGATTTATCATCCCCCGCAATGGCTCTTGCCAGCCTCTTCCTAATTCAACTACAAAAACAAATCTACTCGGGAGACAGGTCGCTGCGCCCAATATGTAAAACGCAGCAATCACCCGGACAGGAGATCGAATTACAGCCTTCCACAATTAAATTACATTCTGAATTTACTCAAATCGTGGAAGGAAAAGATGCCTAGCACCAGGGGAAGAGGAAAATACAACCCCCCGGTATCATTTTAATATATCCTTCAACATCTTTTCAGGGAGACTCGGCCCTGCAGAAGCCTGAGCTTGAAGCAGGAGGCTGGGAAGGGGAGGGAAGAGGGAGATGCTTTTAATTAGTTCATGTAAATATGCTCTCTGACAAAGCAATCATGCTCCGGGCCAAATGCCAGGCTGCATTCAGGTGTAAGGAGCAGGTTGGGTCAGGCAGGACATCCTATTTGAGATGGAGGTCCTGGCCACCTTAACGAGATGCTCTTCTGAGATTATTCCCCAGACGCTAGCTAACACTCCAGATATTTAAAGACGATGTGACAGTGCTTTCTCCTCACCGCGCTTCTGTCATTAAACACAGAAACTACAGGCAGGGGGGGCTGCAGGCAGAGGTGGTCTCACAGAGCTGACTCTGCTGCTGCCTGCACACCTCTGGGTACCGTGCTTCAGTGCTTCGTACGACTAAAACTGAAGGCATATGCCTTATTATCGGGGGAAAACAGTTACATTCATATAGCAAAGGCCCCCAGAGGAGGTCGGACACCTCCCTTGTGTTTTCTCCTCGTAGCACAGCTGTGCTTTGCTTTCCACATCTTTGGCTTTGCTCCTCCTTCTGCAACGGGCTGCACCTTTCCCGTGTTAAAGCAAATAGTTTTATTCTAGAAAGCATCCCCCTCCCCACTGCCCTTCCCAGTTTAACCCCCGGGGTCGTTGCTTTGTGCCCTTCCCAGCAGCTTCCACCCCAGATCGAGACCCTCTCCCAGACAGGGAATCCCGACTCACCTCCACTTTCCCAGCGCAGTCAGGGTACTTGGGATCCCTGGGCACCTCGCACTGGTCCCTCCTGCCTTCCACCACTGCAGAAAGACAATTTGGGCATGGGGAGAGCCGGGACATGCTGGCAGAGCAGCCAGAAACACTTGGAGGGGATGGGATGGGGCTGCCAGCCCCCGAGCACGTTCATCGGCACCGCAGCTGGGCCGGCAGACAGCCCCATCCCACGTGATGGAGCAGGACACCAAGATGTGAAGCATCTTCCCCAAGGTCAGGGAGGAAACAGAGGAAACCCCCCCCAGCCCTGCTTCAACACCGAGAGCATGTTCCCCTTTCCTAAATCCCAGCAGGTCTCCTTATAGCACCTCCCTGCTGCTCTCAGCCTGGTCCAGACCCCAGGTCCCACCTATCCACGCTCCTGTTAATCATCCGTAAGCAGCCTGCAGTATCTAAGGAAGCACTTGACAGCCTTTACGCTGTAAACCTGCAATAAAAATTGCCCTGCTGAGCTGTCAAGAGAAGACTCATCCCCCAGGGCCAGCCCCAGAATAAGGCACAGAAGTAGCTAAAAACAGTAATAGGATCTTTTCTTCCTCTGTGGTTGGATTAATAAAAGACAACACCCCTCCTATAAGCCCTCCTTTGCCTATAACTGAAAAAGCATGAGGTGGAAGAGGCAACGGAAGCATCTTCTACCTGATGATGCCAGCCCAAACCTTGGGAAACACGCAGCCGTGTGGAGAAACATCTGGAGAGCCCAGCTGCTCTTGCAGCACTGCCGGGTTGGGATGGGAACGTCTCTCCTGGCGCTGGATCCCAGCCTCTGGGCTTTGGATCCAAACCACCACATTTTTCTGTCCAGGTGTTTGTGCTGGCACTGCTCATCTTTCATTCTGCGGCATTTATTTCTGACAGCAATTCAGATTTGTCACCATTCCTCCCCCTTGCAGGTATGAGTTTCCCAGGTCTTGCTCCTCTGCAGATCGATCTCCCCAGCTCTTGAGTCCTCCTGGGCCAAGTGAAGCAACGCTTTTAGAAGATTACTGCTGTCAGAGGCCACAGAGGGTGGATCCCTTTGCAGCCTCCTTTTCCTGGCTGTAATAGCAAGGTGAGAGCCCTGGAAACCTCCGAGAAGGCTCAGACCACACTCAGGACCTCGTCTCCCTCAAAGATAGTCAGACCACGTGCTGCATCCGCACAGGGTTGGACACAAACAGCCCTAGGAGGGCTGCCAAAGAGCTTCAGGTGCCCTACTTAGTCCTGCAGACAGGAGTGAGTTGGGTAACCTCAGATCAGCATCCATTCCCCTGCGTTTTTACGAAACTTTTCATGCTAGGCTTAGCTGGATCTCCCTATTGCAACTGCATAACACGTAGGAGGTTTGGAGCGTGGGGACCCCTGGGGACACTCACCTTTCCCGTTCAGGAGGCTGTTCCGGAGAATCTGATCTACTTTTATTGCGATGTCCGAGACATTTTGAGCTATAGCTTGGATCCTCTCCATCAACCCGGCTGCTGGCTGGAACCTGGGAAAAAAACCAAATAGACCCTGAAAACTTGATGTCTCCCAGTGGTGCTTATAGCAAACTTGCCATCCTTGGAAGCTGCCATCAGGTTGAATTTAGCTCCAGACTGCAACATGGGAACGCCTGGTCCAGCGTGTACCAGGCAAAGAGCTCATTGCCTTCCAAGAGGTTTAATTAAAAACCTACGTAAATCAGCATTGTGCCATTTTTCGCAGTGTGCTGATAAACACAGGTACATCTGTACATTTTACATGGGGAAATATTAAATAGGCTGGAAAAAAAAAAGTTTTCCTCTTTTCAGATGTGCTGTGTTTGAAAATCCTCTGCTGTGATTATTGGCCTCGCGGTGCGTGTAGGAAGCCGTGCTGGGGAAAAAAGGGAGAAAAAACCAAAGAAATACAGAGAAAGGAAGGCAAAACCAGAAGAGGGTTGAGGAAGCCTGTGGGCCTGGAGCAGACTGCAGACAGATGCAAAACACGCAAGACACACGGACGGCCTGAGCCAGCCCATCCACCAGAGCGGATTTCCAGGCGTCCTGGCGAGGAGCAGTGGCAGGGTGCCGGGGTGAGCATCGGCAGCGCAGCAGGAGCCAGGGCTGAGCTGGCTGTCGCAGCCCCAGCAAAGCCTGCAGGCACCTTCCCACCAAGGCTCGAGATCAGATTCCACCGGTTTGAATAGCTGCATACGCCGTCTAGCGAATTAAACCTCACAATCAATACCATCCTGGGTAAACAGCACCGTCAAACTCATCTACATAACACATTGTGTAGACGGAGCGACAGAGCACTGTAAAGAGGCCGGGTGTCAATTAAAACCTGGTGTAATATATAAAAGGGCAAGAGAACTCAATCCATCAGCAGTGGTGTCCTGCCAGGCTTGACAAGGAGCAAGCTCTCCACATCCAACGCCTCGCCTGCCATTTCCACCGCAAACAACAACCACATCTCGACGAGCGCTGTTATCGCAGTAAATAATTTCCCCTCCTGCAGCATCTTGGGTCATAAGTTTTCCCTCCTGCTGCCACAGAGATCATTATAATACAAGGAAGTGTCATAAGCAGTGAGCAAAACCAAAAGGGCTACCTTGAATACTCTTGGCGCAAAAAATATGTGCTGATGTCAGGTCCTTCTCGGTGAAGTTTTATGTTTGTTCTCCGGCAGATCAGTGAACCCAAAGGCTGGGATTTAAAGTACCTCTGTCCTCAAGGCTAAAAAAATCCTGGTTTTATGAACCGATACTGCTTCGGTTGTTGATTTAAAGTCCATTAGCTAGCAGTAAGCAGCCCACATTTTTCCTTCTGGCATGGTTTATGACCATCAATACTCAACCTGCACACCTCCACAGGGAGCCACATATCTTAGGCTTTTAAGAAATAATAATTAAACGCAGAGGACACCATTGCCCCCAAGTAACTTTCAACCTTCTGCGGAGAATAAACCCCAGGTCTCCTGCCAGCTACTGTAACCGCTGCAACAGGGAGGTTGCTCATGAGGCTCTGGTAACATACAGGCACAAAAATTACCTGTGATGAGCTCTGCTTGTGAGCGTGGCTCCGAGGAGATAAAATGCTCTCGGCCTGAGGGCTGCACAGCTCAGCCAGCCCTGAAAAGCTCTCAACTCCCCGGGTTTCTGCAACCCTTTTTCCTCCGGCAAGCAGCCATCAGACCACGCAGGTGATGCACATGCACTCAGTAAACAGGGAAAAGCTGGGATGGGCAGTTTAGGAGCAAACGTCCCAAGGATGCAGTGAATTTGGAACCAGCAGGCCCAACCTCCTGCTCCAACAACAGGAGAGGGACGTCAGCTTGGTGGAGATGCTCCTCAGGTTTCTCCACCAGTCGTGGAAAGGAGAGAGGATGAGCACAGCCACGGCAGCCCTGCTCCCATGCTTCAGAGCACCTGGATTAGCCCACAATCCAACTTCTGCCTCCTCCCAGAAGCTATCCCAATTCTCACTTGGGTCCGAACCCGCTCCCAAACACCCAAGTAATTAGGCAAATCTCAAAAGTCAACAGCAACCTCCGTCCCCATCTCCTCTCTGATGACCTCCAGACCTCAGCTCAGCCAGGGCTGAGCACTGGGCACCCACAAACACGTTCAAACAAAAATCAGGATCGTCATCCTAAATAAATGGCTTTCTTCCAGGCTCAGCCTCGCAGCCAGCCTCAGTGCTGCCAGAGCTCCGGCCACGGCAGCGGTTTCCACCGGGTTATGGATCTGGCCCGGCATCTATGCCAGCTTGCCCAGCTCTTGTAAGCTACAACTGGTCCCCAAATACAAAGATTTCAACACGGAGCCCTTCAATGTAAAATGTATGTTTGATGATCACACTCAGACAGCACTTTCAGTTCTCGCAAACAAGACAGCCGCGTCGCACGGGCTCTGTGAGGCTTTCCCCGAAACACAGAGCGTTACTGAAAAGTGACACACGGTTCAGTGTCCACCATGGTTCTTGGCATACATTAAGAAGATGGAAGAATTGCAGAAAATATCCCTCCAAAACAAGCAACCAGGCTCAAATCTCCCACCACTTGCACACTCATCACCCTTATTTGTCAAACCAGCTTACTCCAAATCCCCACGACTTCGAGCGAGGGATTTTATGCTTGGGGTGAAGAGTCCCAAACATCAGGAGCACTGATGGGCCTCAGTGTTAGCACTAACGCTGGCAGCACTGAGTCAGCCGCCCCGGTGTTTTTATCTGCTGGGCAACAGGGCTATCACTTGGCAGCAAATTTCAGTGAACGTATTAAAGAGATGACAAGAAGGTTAAGCGTAAGTTCCATCACCTATCATTACAGTGATTTGTCACCTGGGCAGAGGACAAGAAAATAAGACATTTAAAGCAAAACCTTAAATGCAAAAAGGTTTTCTGTAGCTCGTCAGAATTTGATGCCTTATTCTTAGTAACTGGAGACACTGGGAAGGACAAGGTAAGTGGCTTATTCTGCTCAGCGACAGCTAAGCAGAAGGGAAATATCCCACCACGTGCCTCCATCCTGGCTGGGATGCCAGCACAGCCTCTGCCAGCCCAGCGGAAAGAAGAACTTGCTTCCAGCGCTACCACTGCACAGGGAGCAGTGACGGGCTTGGGGTTTTTTTTTTTTTCCTTGTGGCTTTTTAAATTTTTCTATAGTGACAATATAAATGCCACCAAAATGCGCTGGGACTGTGCCAGCTATTGAAACTGTAGTAAATTACTATGGGTTTTCTAGAACAAATTTTTCCCTGGGACCTTAAAACCGTTTACTACAGCAAATACAGTACTTTTACTTCCAACCATCAATATTGATTTCATCTTTATTATTTTCAGATTTATATTTCCCCATGTTGATTAAGATTCAGATCACACTATGCCTTATAATGCACTGCATACAGTATTAATCTCATTTGAAAAACTGCTATTAAGATGTATCTTTCCCCACTGGCAGATCACTTGCCATATAATATAGCTGGAGGTTTGAGTTTTCCTTTACTTTTTCATGCATTAATTTGGTTCCCTTCACTTTGTTTCTCGTCCCCAACCCTGCAGCCGCAGCTCAGATTCAGCCTGTTTATCCCTTTACAAGGCACTGTATTTTTATTGCCTTTTATAACAGTGGCATTATGAAAAAATGAATCTCTTTCTATTCGTGTGTTGTCTTCATAATACAAACCCTAAACATATTTGCTTGCTCATCCGATATTTCTTGCTATTAACTGGTGAAAGCAGTGACTTTGGGAAGACCGATACAGATGGAGAAAAGCAGATGTTTTGAAGATAATACATCAACAAATGCAACATACGCACGGAGCAGTTTACCAAAGGATTCCAACTTGCTCGTTACGATGTCTGCGCTGCCGTCGCCTCTTTAAAGATTTTTTTTTTTTTTTTTCCTCCCCAAAGACCCAAGGCAGAGCAGAAAGCAGCTGGGAAGGGTGCCCAGGAGCCAGGGCTGGTGCTCGGCTCTTGCTGCTTCCCCACTCCAGGGACACAAATCACCCCTGATGTCCAGCCCCACGACAGCCTCGCTCTCCGGGACAGGGAGCCGAAATCCCGGCGGCAGCACTGATGGATAACCCTTCCTGGCAAGGGGAAAAGGGCCTTTCCCATCCTCCTGGCTCCTGCTGCAGCATTCGAGGTACTGCCCGTTCAAATAGCTGGGATAGCTCCTGGAGAAATAAACCCCTAGGGCATCTCCAGCAGGTCACCCCACGGGCTCAGGCTCCTCTCCCCATCCACCCAGGCGGGACGAGCTCGGCGTCACCCAACAGCCAGTGGAGGACAAGCCGAGGGGTCCCCAGGGATACGGGGAAAAGCCCTCATCCAAGTGCTGGATAACTAAAAAAGGTGATTTAAATCTCCAAGAAGATGGAGCAATTACAAGCTTTGCTCCTCTGGTGTAAGAGAATCCAAGTAAACCTCATCGATGCTGGAGGCAAAACTTCTCTCCAGGGATCCACGCCCTTGTGCGCATCTCTGCATCCCTGCTGAGGTGGCTTGCACCCGAAAGGCCGGGAGCCAGGGGAGATAGCAAGGAGAGGAACACAGACACAAGGGGGTTACCGGGCAGCTGACACTCTCCCTAAAATTTGGGTCACGGTCCCCTGACACCGATGCTCCCAACAGGGGGTGTAGCAGGAGAGACAGTGGTGGCCGGGCGGGTGCCCCGCTCATCAGGCTCAGCTGCAGGCTTTGTCTTTATTTGACTTGTAATCCTGGTTTTAATCCTCTTAACTCCGGTGCTGGAGCTATTAGCCTGAGCCTGGATAAACAACCTTGGCTTGGTTTGAGCTCAGGGTCCGTGCAGTGGCAGGGAGGTAGGAGAACAGCCAAGACCCTGGGGTGCCGTGTTGGGGAGTGCGGGGAGGGTCCCACCCCCTGCTCCCCTTGGGAAAGGCTCAGACCCCCAGGGAGCAGAGCAAAAGCCTAAAGCCCTGGTTGCTCTCAGCTTGGCAGAAATTTATAGCAATATTAGGGAGGAAAAAAAAAAGTGCTGGGGCTGAGGCACGGGATTCGCTGCTTTTCTACCCCCAGCGCGGGCTCTGCCAGGTCCTCGGTGCCTTTCCCGACATCTAACAAGGACAGGGATGCTGCACCCAGCTTTGCAACCTCCCTCAGAGCCACGTATGAGAAGGCCCGTACCACTGATAAGTGGTTTTATGCTTCACAGGCAGCTCCAGCCAGTCAACTGGATAAAAATTTAAAAATATATAAAAAAAGAAAATAATCACAGAACAGCATCTGCTTCCAATGCAATTTCTGGTGTCTCTGTATGCTGCAATCTTTTCCATTACACCTCAGGGCTGAGACAAACAGCTCGGTCTCCCCTCCATGAACACCTGAATAAAGACCTGAGTTTGCTCCGGCCGTGTTTGCGCTCGTTGGGAATCCACCCTGGGCAAATATCCCAGAGGATGTGTTTCGGGATGGGAGTTCCTTGGAAACTCATCCGAAGCAAATATCGGATGATGCATGGGCAGAACCCTGCCTGAACTCCTCCAACTCCAAGTTACGTAATAAATTGCGTAATAAATACCGGAGCATTTGACTCACTAAAGCACTTCCATTTATTTTAATTTCAGTTTACTGTGGGTGACGTTTCTCACACAAATGCATTTAGAGGGCCAGACCCTGAGCTAACCCAAAGCCCGCAGCTGCACACCCCCAGGCAAGGACGCTGCCATTTTAGCGAGCGGGCAATAAATTTCATGAAAAAAAACCTAAGAAAACCAACTTTCTAATCAGAGCCAGTATCTTGCCAACATAGGGACAACTTGCCAGCAACGTATAACGAAGATCATTAGTTAAAATATTTTATGAATGCTATAAAGTGCTCCGAGCTCCCTCCCAAGCAGAACACGAAGCCGAAGCCACAAGCCCAAACCTTTGCTTTCCTCCTGACTCCCAGAGCAGCGCTGAGCTGAGCCATACGCCCGGGCAGCAGTGGGTTTTATTTATGTGAACACGAAGGGTGATGGACAGGAGGGTTACGGGATCAGTCACTTTGATGTATGTTAATCTTCACTTGGTTGGGGCATAAATCGGATATATTTGCCTACATGCTTGAGTAGCCTGACGCAGGCTGCGAGAAAGCACCTTCGGTGAGCTGCAGAGACATTGCCAGCCTCGGCAGTCTCAACTAAGAGGGACCTGCCCAAAAGTTAGACCAAAAATACCCAGTTTTGACCACGATCCCCGGGGCAGGGGATCCCCTGAGTGAGACGCTCTCCTGAGCCCGTGCTTTTCTACAGCCCTCAGCCTCGCATTTGCTTTGCCAGCTGGGTGTTTCATGGGCACGCTCCACTTCATTTTGGAAGGGTTATTTTGGCAGCCTGTGTTTCCACCATCAGCCCTACAGCCTCCCCAGATGCCCCCCTCCATCGTGCCCCTGCCCCCCAGCTGCAAAGCCCCCAGGCCCATCCCTCCGGAGGGGGCTGCTTGCTCCCAGCTGCTCCAAAATCAGGGACACCCGATGGAGGGTTAACGGGATCTGATTTTCCTCATAGGGTAAATCAGACACACAGCCTGGGCAAAGGCATGCTGCTGCCACACTGCTGCCCACCCCACAGCACCACTGCCAGCCCCCCAGCGCTGCTCCGAAGCCCTGGGCTCTGCTTGCCCCGGGGCGCCGCGTGCCAAGGTCTTTCCCTGTGCAAGCCATCCCAGAAGACGCAAACAACCCCGGCACAAAACCACCAGCAAGAGCACTTTGCCTCCACGTGTTAATGCATCAAGAAGCCTCATTTGCAAAGCCCTGCGACAAAGCAGCTCCTGGCATATCAATGTTTCGGGCTGGAAAGGCACAAAATAAACAGAAAGCAAAGCCCACTGCAGAATTAGGTTCAGCAAATTGAGCTGGAGGTGCTGGGTACAAGCACTGGGACAAGCCTGGGAGCAGGAGGGGAGGGTGTTGTGACCTTGGGCACACGTGGGCTCCTACACCCCCACCGCACTGGCAATGCCCATCACCCTCCAGCTGCAGGTCTCTCCCAACAAGCCCAGAGCCCCTCGGGCAAGGTGGGGGCACATGGATGGATCCTGCTCCCCTGGCCACCCTGCTAGTGGTACACAGCCACCTCTCTGCTGTGCCTTAGAGGGAAAAGCAATTGATCTTAGCTGCCAGGCATTAATTTCCCCGTGCATCTCCTCCCCTGACCCTGATGGGGACCCCAGAAGCAAAGGGTCCTCACAACCCCCTGCGCTGTGCCCATCCCCTCCGAGCTAACTCCAAAAGCATCCAGGACCGGGCTGGAGACGCCCTCAGGAGCTGGCAAGAAACAACTCACCACCTCTGCCAGGATGAAACAGCTTGCAGGACCCGTGAGGAAGGAGAGCACCAGGGAGGAAGACTCGCGCGGTGCTGGCTGCTGGGCTCTCCTGCCAGCCACATCCCTGATGCTGCTCCCAGGGCCGAGCTCTGCTCGGCAAAACAACAACCCAGCAAAGCTGGGCTGGATCGCAGGACGGGTCTTACCTTCCCTGCAGGCTGCTTCGGGGCTCTGCCCACTCCAGACAGCTTTCACACAACGTAGCACCAGCCTCACCTTGCAGATGCCCTCGCTGAGCCCCACAGCACGCCAAGGAGATGGGGAGAGGATGCACGGAGGAGTTTGAGACTGCTCCGGGCTCACCTGGATAGCAAGGGACTGTGGCATCTGGCAGTGATTTCACTAAAGCCAGCTTATCAATGGCGACAATTCAGGAATTAATAGAGCCAGGCTGGCAGGATGCAGGAACATCACCCATTTAGTGTCATATTGTGAGACTTTTAATTACTGGGGGAATATGGAGTCATGTAATGATTACAAGAACAAATACTTAAAGTGTGTGGAAATTAACTGAGCCTTGGCAGTAATTAAGCTTGAAGATTAATCAGTCGTTAGCAAATAACACCCTTTGCTGGCTCACCACTATGTGGGGAAGAGGGACGACCAGGGATGCCAGCGCTGCAGATCCCAGTCTTCCCCGCTGCCACCTCCCCGTGGGCTTGGGCAGGTCGGGGGCAGCCCGGCCCCCGGAGAAGGGCTTCTCCCAGCCCCAGCACTGTCAGGTTACGGTGCCAGCTTGGGTCAGCCACTTTAGACCCCCTCCCTCCCTCCCTCCCTCCCTCCCAAGCACATTCCAGTGATGGGACCAACACTTCCACTGCAAACTAATACTTCCCTTGCCCAGTACATAGCTCTCCAGGAGGCTTCCATAAGTACTTCTAATTTCCTACCCCTCTGATGATTTACAAGGGTTGCATTCAATTAACAGTGGTATTGATTTTTCTGCAGCTGACTGGCAGGCTGCTCACCCTTGTTAGGGAACCCATCGCTTACCTTCCCAGCCCGGGCAGGGTGCGGGCAGGGGGGAGCCCAGGGGGGGCTGGAGAAGGGATCCAGCAACACCCAGGGCGGGCACAGCAGGCTGGTTCATGGGTGCAGCCTGTGTCCCCTTACCCCTGGGCAGCTCTTCTAAGGAGGATGTTGGACATTTGTGTTTTCCAAGAGCTTTATCTAAAGCATTGCAAGAGGCTGGTGGGCTACACACAGAGGCACCTATAGAGCATTCAATCAGACAGCACCTACGGAGCAACAGCAAAAGCTTCAGATGACATTTGCCATGAAAGATCTTGGAGTAACTTTCAGCTGAGTAAAGCTGCCTGTCCTGGCAGCTGAGAGGCTTTCCAAAGCAGGTCATTAATCACACCCCGTGTATTTAAATTCCTCCTTGTATTTTCCAAATGGGAAAGCCACCCCTGCCCTCTGTCGGAGCAGTGCTGGAGGGGGACAGTGCTCACGGGCTATTCCATAAAGCCCACCAAAGCCTCCACCTCTTCCTTTGGGCTTGGCAAACCCAAGCCCCCCCGATTTCATTGGAGATCCAGCGTTAAGCAGGAGAGCGCTTTGTAAAAACAAGAATTAATCCACTTTTGCACAGGTGGAATTGCAAAGCCCATGCTTGCGGCTTTGCTGAGCAGGGAAGGAGACGAAGGCGGCCACCATGCTAACCAGAGACGCTTTAAAGAATAAAATCCCTTTGAAATTAGCACCCTTTAATTGTATTATCTTTCGCTGACAGCTTCAAGTCAGTCACTGGTGATCAAAGAGACAGAGACAGGGAGGGAAGGTGGAAACAAGCCCTTGGTGGAGTCCGGGGGTCCTAATAATGAACAGCACCAGGGTGTCTCCGCAGCCCCGGGACTGATCTGGGTTCAGGAGACACCGCTCGGTCCTGGTGCGGTTGGTGGTACCTGTTTCCCCCTCAGCAAAGGGAGTCCCTGGGGTCTGCAGCCGGTTACACACCGAGGGACGGGGACCTCAGCACGCCTCTCCCCAGCTCCATGGGGTCTCAGCCCAGGTTTTGCACCAGCTGCTGTAAGATTCTCCCCAGGATGCTCCACGCAGCTCTGGACAGCATCCATCAGAGCAGCGGGGTCAGCCTGGAGCTGGGCTCTGCTTGGAGCAGGGCGGCAGACGGGGTGTATTGGCTCTGCACCCTTCCAGCTGCCTCATGCACCCCGCAAAAGGAGGGCAGGGACCAGGACAAGCCAAGAAAGGTCGCTACAGATGAGGGAGCACGCCTGGCAGCAGAGATGGAGCCGCTTAAACCTGCTGAGACCCAGCACAGCTGTAACACTTCCAACATGTCTCCTCTGACCACAGACCTCAGCCAAACCCGGGGGCTGCAGGAAAGGAGGGCAGCGCTTGGGAAATGCTTCACAAGTGTTTGCAAATGCTGCCGGTGCTTTGTTACAGACCATCACAGCAAAAATCCATCCAGAGGAAACCCCCCCCCAATGGTTGCTTCATCTGGAGATGCTCTGCCCCATGACCAAAACCTGATCTTCAGAGGCTCATCAAGGAGATGAGACAGATCGGTTTTGATGCAGGATCAAGTGAAGGGACTTGAATGCACTTAAGGGGTAATTTAAAAGGAGCAAAAGGTGATATCAACTAGTTGTCCCTGATTTTCTGTTCCTGAAAATTAAGACGTCTGTAATCTCAACCGCTCAAGCCCATCTCAGCACATACACAAAACCCACGGCTGTTTTGATGTGCTGGGTCCATAAGCTCCCATCCTCTCTGGTCTCGCCAAGCGATGGCCCTGGAGCCACCAGCCACATGGCAGATCTGAAACGCCAGATCCCCAACTGCAGCGACTGCTGCCAGTTCACATTAAATGCTTTTAAGTTTCCCTCTTGGCTGCTGGTGTACAGAAATTACCATCACCTGAAATTACTGGTTCTTTTAACAAGAGATTGGCCAAGAAAATCATCAAATGTGAGCAAGCGCCTTCCAGTCACTGGCTGTAATTGTCCTGTCCATTCCTCTCCAAGATTACCGTTGTCCTCCTTGTACGCTTGGGTACCAGCCAGCCTCGTAACGACAAAATCCCCTGCCATTACCAAGGTAAATTATATTTTTCAGTGGTTGAAATTATGTTACTTAAAAGGCAAGACCATGCACTCCAAGGCTGCCTGTGCAGCTTTAATTCATGTATGCACGCAGTATGGCACAGCACAGCCTTTAATTATAGGCTCACTTACTCTATTTTCCATTATAGGCGCAAAAGAGGCTCGTAAGGAAAGCAAGGGAGAGAAATGGAAATGAAGATGGAAACAGGGAGGCACAGGAACCCCCGCCGACTGTCGAGCACGGCCACAGCAGGAGGCAGAGGTGGGAACGCTAGGCGGGAGCCGCCGGGATGCACCACAGCTCCCACGCCGGCTCCGGTGGCACGGCACAGGGCAGAGGAGCCCGCTGCACGGCACATCCCTGCCACCCACCGCTCACGTGTCACCTGCGACTCCACCTGAGCAAAAATCTACACTGGCATTTTTTTTGCATTGCAAAGTTTGTCCCAGGTGCTGCCCCTCGCTTTTTTCATCCCCGCCCCTCCACATTCAGGTTGCTTTAGTTACCATTTTTGCAGGCCTTGGCATGACAGCCAAATTAGCATTAATAAATGTTTAAAGGCTCTCAAAGCAAAGGGAAATGTCTCCTTAGCAAAGCTGCATGTCACGATGGGAAGGTCTGATGGCATCTCTCAAGCTGCCGGCCAGGACGGATGCGGTGCGTGCATCACGAGGAGCCAGGACGCCAGCTCTGCGCAGCAAGCATTTCAGGGCCCAACAGTTTCCTCCTCTTTCATTTTAAGCCTTGCTCGACTCCAAGGCTGAACATATCAGCCCTGGATTCCAAACAACAATCGCTTCCACAGCTACCTGAGGAATACGGGCACAAGAAACCGGCCTGAGCTTGCTCGGGGATTTAATAGCAGAGGGAGCACAGCCCACGCACCAGGTACTACTCCAGCCATTGGCAAGTCCCACCTCCAGGTCTACCACAGCACGGCGGTGAAGAGACACCCTCCCACACTGCAACACTAGCAGCTGGGACAGGTGCTACAAGTAACCCCAAAATTCACAGTGATTTCAGAAATCCCAAAAGAAAAGGTTTCCAGAAATGGCAAACAACAAGACTGCACAAGATCTGCCCAAGCCCCATGCCCTGGTGGGCTCCACCATTCCCACACAGCAGCTCAGCCCGACACCGCAGAGCGCGTTGGGGTTTTTTGTTCCTGCAGACCCCCCGAGCCCGACGCCGCTCCACGGGGTCTGCACGGGGCATCGTCGCAGCCGACTGACCTGTCCAGAGGGAATCGCGCTTCATCCCCTTTGTGGAAGTCAGTGCTATTCTCCAGCCTGGCCAAGATGTCCATCTTCTTCATCAGCATCTCCAGCATGTCGCTCATTCGCCGCAGCACCCCTCGGGACTCCAGCGCGCCCATCACTGCAGGCACACAAAGAGCAAGCGAGACATGGTCACGGGATGGGTGCTGCCATGTCAGACCGAGAAAACACCCCTCCCCATGGCTTCAGCCCCAAAGCTGCCCACGGTCCTGCGCTCCCAGCCCCGCTGATGGGCTCAGTGGTTTATGGACCATCTCAGTGCCCCCCTGGATATCCCCTCCCTGGCTTTGCCAACAGACCCGCAGCCCCATACACATCGTCCTGCCTGAGCACGGGCTAATCCCTGTCTGTGCCCAAATCCAGCTGCGCTGCTGCAGCTCCCAACAGCCAGCAGTTACACCAGCCCTGGATCCAGCCTCCTCCCCTGCCTCTCTGGGCATAAACTCCTGACTTGTCCACCCGATCCAGGCTGTACTGAGTGCTTACGGGGAAACCAACTTTATTCTCAAACACAAACCAAATGGCCTTTCATTCTGCACTTCTATTTTTCACTCTCCAAGACCCACCTAGCCCAGCATCCTGCCTTTGACAACAGCCTACAGGGGATGCTTAAGGAAAAGCATGGGAAACTGAGCAAATAGGTGGTCCTCCCCCAGCATATCCTCCCAGCAGCACTGGATTTTCCTGTTGCAGAGAAGAATTTCTTTTCTACCCAAATCTGCTACAGGGTGGGTGCCCCAGCACTGGAAATAGCTCTGTCTCAAGCACTGCATCCCAGCTACCCCCCCCGGGAAGGCCCCCGATTCCCAGCCCCATTTAATGCTCTGCTTCCTGTGGGGTTGCACAGCACCGATCCGCTGCCGTGTTGAAAGCGCCCGGGGATACACGAGCTCCTGGCTCCCAGTTTGATCTGCTGTCTAGTAACAGGCAGCCCGGAGCCCGAAGCCAGGGAACAGAAAATAAAGCTCCTGTTTCATCTCAGCGCGGCTCATTTCACGTTAGTAATAACTTAATCAGTGCATAATCCCCTGAACTTCTCCCGTTTAGCTTATCTCTGCCGTTCCACTCACATGTGCTTTTCAAGAAGCAGCACATATTTAATTTAGGGAGCAGCAGGAGCCAGGTGGGCAGCTCTGGGAAGGCAAGCGGCTGCCAGACACGCCGGGTGGGTATCGGGACTTACGGACATCTCATGCATCTCCAAATAGATGCAAAACCAGGTCTTGCAAAGCCAGAGGGTGGCTGTGCTGGTGCATCCCTTGGGTCCCCCGCCCCGGCACAGCACCCTGCACCCAGCTCAGCCGCGGCAGTGGGATGGAGAGGGGCATCCCAATGGCACCGCATGCTGGGGACAGCCCCAACACAGGCTCCTCCTCGCCGCAGGAGCTGACTCAAGCCGCTGCACACATCAAACAGCACAGAGGCCGGCCTGAATGCGAGGTCTAGATGGTTTTGGTATTCCGATGAGAGTGGTGCATATGGCCATGGTGGGAACCAGCTCACCACGACGGCTCCCGCTGCTGCAGAGATGCAGCCCCGGCTCCCTCCCCACTCCCTGAGTAAATCACCCACTAACACCAGCTCTAGATGCTGCTGTGCTGGAGCCACGGCTGCCAGGAGTTGGTTCTCCAGCTCTGATGGAGGAGGGCTGCATCGGCGCCGCAGCAGAACCGGGGGCTTCGGCATTCGCACGCCCCCCTGCCGGGCTCTCGCCCCAGCAGACGCCGTGAAAGCATCACATTCACTGTGGCTGCCTGTCACTGTCGGACACACGGCACGTGAACGCAGGGTCACAAGCCAACCCTTAACCCCTCCGAGAAGCTGACACTGGGCCAGCCAGACCTCGCCAAAGGCTGTCTTCCATGCTTGACTGAGGTTATCAGCAGCACATTATTTTTCCTGATGCTATCTAACAGAAGAAAAATTGAGAGCAAAAGCAATTCCTCAAAAAAAAAAAAAAAACCACCCACAAAAAACCAAAAAGAAACAAAACCAAAACATTCATGGAGATTGAAACCTGGCTCTTCCCCAAACACTCCCTGCACTCTCATGGCAAGAAGTTGGCAACTTCTGCTTGAATCGGTGGGTACCCGAGGTCCTGTGCAGCCCCAGACCTCCCTGGATGGGTCTGGGAACGCAGGAGCCACCTTTGCCCATCCCACCAGGAAAGTCTCCCAAGCCCCTGGGTGGGACACAAGTCACAGCCTGTCCCGTGAAAGGGCAGAAGTGCTAACAAACTTGCAATTAAAAGATACTATGGGGGGAAAAAAGTGGAAACTTGGACCCTGGAGCTCAGTTTGTACAGGGGCCTCCCCAAACATAGCTGAGCAAACTGGGCAAAGACACGGCCAAGAAAAATAGAAAAGCTCTGAGATGGGCTTAAATCAGAAAATCCACATTAGTTATTTCCCCACGGGACTGAGCCTGCTCCAGTGACATCCCTACCACGGCTGGGCTCTGTTCAAGGCTCGCAGCCCCCAGCACCCTCCACCCTACTGCTCCAGGCGGCTTCCAGAACTGACCGGCCCCCGAACGGGGATTTCTGCTCAGGATTTACTCCTGCTCCAACATCCTGGCACTGCCAGCAAGTCAGAACTTAGACCTTGAACTCAGTTTTTGAGTGATACGGGGGCTGCGCATCCTTCTTGCGTGCTCCTGTGCCGGCGGGTGAGTCCAGAGGTCAGGAAAAGGACCCGATACAACCACTACAGCTGGCCAGAAGGGCTTAAACCACAATCACCACGTTTCCATGGATGGAGTGGTACCCCTGGCCCAAGGATTTGGATCCCAGCTTGATGCAAGGAAGATGCAAGGATCATGTCTGGGAAGGCAATGGAGATGACTGAGAGCCGCTGCTGCCTTTGCCACTCAGGGCTGGGCTGTCGCCCCAATTTGTAGCCAGGCTGCATTCATTTAATTACGAAGGCCTGTTTAGTGGTGCAGCTCATTTGAAATTTAAATGGCTGCTCGCAAAGCCCGGGCAGAAAAACAGCTCTGGCCCCCGATTAAAACTCAGACACACATACGGAGCTCATCCCCGCAGAAGAGACCTGGGAAAAGCCCTTTCCTGAGGGGTTTGGGATGGGTCCCAGGAGCCTCCCCAGCCCCGCTAAGGGAGCCTAATCTTGCCCTTGGCAGAGGGACAAGGGAAACTGAGGCACGGAGCTACATCAGGCTCACGTTTCCAGCAGGCAGCAGTGAGCTGATATCCGTGCCGAGCACCCAGGGGTGCTCAGCGCCACGTCCCCACCACCCAGGCAAAGCTCCCCAGGGATCGCCCCATGCTCAAGCAGGAGCAGGGGATGGAGATTTCCTGCTGCTCCGGCTATATCCACACCCCGAGGCAATCCAGCCGAGGATGCCTGCTCTGAGTCCTCACCACAAAAGCACAGCCGACAAGACAGCTCTGCTCCCAAATCACTAAGGAGGGACAAGGATATTCCCACTGGGGAATGAAACTGTTTCCCCCTGGACCCCAGAGAAGCTGGCAGCAAGTGGAGCCACAAGCCCCGGCCCCGCAGCTGAGGCCCCAGTGCCAGCCCGTCCCCCCCCGAGATTTCCCCTCGTGTCGCTGCCACCATCCAATTTCCCAGCTGGTTTTGAGTGATTCCAGGATGCTTTTCAACAGCAAAGCTCTGAGCTTTGCTGTCAACAGTGAGCAGAGATACTCCTTCTCCAATAAAGAAATGAAAAAAACCCACCCCAAATCTTAAGTAAAAATAGTAATAAAAAAAAAAAATCTCAGCCTTCACCAGGTTATCTTTTCGGGCACCCTGCCAGAAAGCAGAGCTGTCGTGGGGCACATCTCCCCCCAGCCCTCCCCTGGCTCTTGGAGATGAAGTCAAAGCCCTTTCTCATCAAAACCTCTCTTTTTCTGTTCTTGGTATTTGTTGTTGTTGTTGTTGTTGTTGTTGTTCCAGAAGCTTAAGGAGGATAACAAGAACGATTTGACATTTTTGGCAATGATTATTACATCTCTTGGAAAGTGCGTCTCATTAAAACCAAAAGAAAGGAGGAAAAGTGCTGAAGCGACTCTTTTAAAAATGCAAGAGCCAGGATTAATTTGTTAACCTGAAGCGGAGACCCAGACACCCGCCGAACGGCTGCTCGGCTGCCTGACAGCACGTGCCAGCAACGGGGATTCGGAGGATGGAGGTGAGCCCGGCCAGAACCCCCAGCTTCTCCCCTTCAGCCAGCGATGAAGATTCCCCGAGAGACTTGCAAACAGCACTGCCAGCAGACAGGATAAACCAAAACCCAACTCGATAGCATGAAAACCCAGTAAAATAGTCCTGCAAGCCACTTTTTTTTAAAAGCAAGCAAGCTTCTAATTACAAAGGAGAAATATTCTAATTACCCTTGATAATCAGCAATGATGGGAAAGAAAACACAAGAAAAACTGCTCAACAGATTAATTGGAGTTTGCTAAAGTATGACAGGTTTTTGACAGTTTTCCTGAGTAGCAGTCACTCTTTAAAGGCAATCACTGAACCTGACAGAGGTTTTCATAGCAGCACTAGGAAATAATGATTGCAATCAATCATATCTTACTGGATTTCATGAGACATGCTGGTAAACACAGCAGAGGGAGGAGAATTATTTATGGTGCTTCAGAAGAGCATACAGCTAAGTAATTGGATGAAATCAGGGGAAAAAAAAGAAAGCATCCCCTAAGGGTGATGTCTAGTGAAAAAAAGAAATAGTTTCTCTGCGAAACCAGTGGAACAGCCAACAGCCAATATGCTCAAATTTGGATGGGTCGAAACCCTGGGGAATTCACTAATGATACACTTGCCTTTAAAATACCTTCTTGGAGTATGTACACCCCTGGGCAGGCGTCGCACCCCGGGCCATTACCTGCCACCGAAACCTCCAGGAACGGGAGCCAGGACGGACGTGCGGGTGAGTTTTGCCGCGTGTGCAGACTGCCCTGGATGTGAGGGTGAAGTTCAATGCCAGATGCCTCGGCGCAGGAGTGGAGAGCAGCGGAGAAAGCAGCATTTCACGGACCATCTCCAGCACTGCCACGGCGCAGGGGACTCCCTGCCGGGCAGCCCGATGCGGGGCTGGGACCAGCGGAGATGATGTGGAGTGGCGCTGGCAAAGCCCAGGTTGTGCCACGGAGGAAGGAGCAGATGGGAAGGAGTTTCCTTGCTCAGGCATCGTGTTTTGGGATCCTGAGCATCCTCCCCATGCCGCCCCACCATTGCTCACGCTGGGAGCCATCTCCACCCAGCACTTCACAAGCACGAAGGGCGTGTGTGGGATGTCACCTCATCACTCGGGTTTGCGTGTGGCTCTGGGACACTTGGGCTGAGGTTTTCAAAAGGAGCTGAAACCCTTTGGATGAAAAAATTTGCATTCTGGGGACATGTTCCCTTTAGCCACTTGGATTGATTCAAACCTCCTTGCCCTGCGTAGCTGCTGGACCCAGATGACATCTCCCCATCCCTGGGTCACTCAGTCCCATCCTGCTCGGGGGCAGGGGGGGGCTCACGCTGCTCAGCATCAGCTTCATGCCGAGAAGATGAGGAAAGAGAAACATGTAGGGGAAATGGTGTTCGAGCTGCACACTGGTGCCCAGTCCAATGCATCCCTTGTGTTTTCCTCCTAGTGGATGCAGGACCCTGGTGCCACCCCATGGGTGCAGAGGTGGCACCCCACCTCCGCTGCTTACAGGCAGCTTTGCCACCCAAAAACCAGCCCAGTTTCAAGGGCAGCAAGAGCCTCCCTCACTCAGTGGCCACAAGAGCCCAGCCCCGACCGTGCCGGGGGGGAAACCAAGGGCATAGCCTCGACCCACATCTCCACAGACCAGCGTGAACAGCACCAAAACATCCCCTTGACATTTAAAACGCAATTCCACAATATATCTACACTGTTCATAACATGGCTGATTTGTTGATGATTTTTTTCCTCCCCTCCTCAGACATAAGTCATATCCCTGCCTGGCTGTCTCGCAACAGCTGAACGCTCCAGCACAAGAAGGGAATTTGCTCAGAGATGGTAAGATATTACTTATGTCCATTGAAAATACCAGCTGAATTAATTTCAATCTAAAGCATCATTTGCTTTGCTTTGTTTTTCTCCTTTAAAGGACAACTTCAGGCTACTTAAAACCCTCAAAAGGACAACGTACTCTTGAAGGATTTCTTGGAGAAGAAGCTGGAGGATCCCCACTGCGGTGCAGCCGGACCCAGACCTCACCACCCGGCTCTCTGGGTGGCTGGTACCCCGGGGCTGTCCTGGGGACCCCATCCTCCCAGGAGGGCACCCATCCCAGCACCTCCCCGGTTTCCGGGGAGCAAAGCACCAGCCCTTCGCTTCTCTCCTCCTCCCATGCTCCTCTATTTACTTTCACTATTGATTTTGATTCAAGCAGATTAAAAGACCAAAGAGCCAACTAGCCAAGGGCTCAGGCTAACCCTGACACATAATCCATTACAATTACAGCCCAGAGACCCAGCACTAACTGGTAACAAGAAAGCCCAAGGCCAGGCTCAGGCTAGCAGCGATGGCCACCTCCCGTCTCCACCCCTTCGGCACCCACCCTCGGGGGAAGCTGCTCCAGGAATGGATGAGGTCCCGCTGGGTGGCTGCACCCCTCCAGGGCACCCACTCACCAGCACGGGCACCCAGCCAGTTGTAGCCTCCAGCAAACCCACTCACATTTCCCATTAAACTGCTACGGATTTATTATTTTAAGTTACACAGAGAAAACACGGACCTGCTTAGCCAGTGCCCCAACGCAAAAAGCACAAGGAGCTGCACAGGGAGCTCCACGCCAGCAGCAGCAATTTGCACCTGGAGGTGCCCACGAAACAGCTTGGGGGCTGCCAGTGAAGCGGACACTTCGGTACGGCTCCAGCGGCACCACTGATCTGCTGCTGAGCTGCTGGAAATGGCCAGTAACAAAGTGGTTCCCTGGTAATCTGCCAAATTAAGCAACCTTAAGTCACCGGCTGGTAAAGTAGATTACGTCCTGCCTGCCTCCTATCATCTAGCCCCTGGATTTATCCATCTTCTCATCCACTGCTGTGCAATCAGTGGCAAATGTGCAACCTCAGGGATGTTTGCGCTCCCTCTCACCACATTCAGAAGCATGCAGAGCCCATCAGGCCCCGCTACGCCCTGCACGGCCAGCTCCACCACTGTGGGGCTAGCAGCTATGTGCCACGACCAAGCCAGGCAGGAACCACCCCAGGGCTCTGCTAATGTAGCCGTGCAATAGCAGCGATTGCCACCCTGCCGTGGGCTCAAGAGACACCCCCCCAGCTTTCCTACAGCCCCCCTGCACGCGGGCGGTGCCTCGGGGCAAGACACCGCAGCGGGGG
>NW_008824010.1:2731060-2731398 GCF_000699105.1 Pygoscelis adeliae
GAGGTGCTGCGCAGTTCCCCCGCCTGAAAGCGAGACCCAGCCGTGCCGTGGCATGCATGTTGCCTGAAACAGCACCAGCAGATGGGAAGCAACCCCGTTCGGCCCCATCAATCACTCCCGCAAGCACCGTGCCACCCCTACGGCCAGGCACCGCTCTGCCCACCCCGCTCTCGGACAGCCACGGCAAAGCCACATCCTTGGGCTCCACTATCCCGTGCTGCCAATGGCTTCGTGAGCGATGAGCCGCACCCCCGCTTGCCTTCTGTAGCCCCGCGCCCCGGCGCGCTGCAGGGCCCCCCCTGGGGGGGTGATGCCCCCCCCCCCGGGAGGGTGATGCT
>NW_008824010.1:2731624-2732484 GCF_000699105.1 Pygoscelis adeliae
GCCTGCAGAAGGGGCTCCTGCCGTTCCTCCACCCCAACCAGTTCCCCCTGCCCCCGCCTCCCCCCAGAGGAAACACCTGTAAGAGCGGACTGCGGCTCTCCATCTCCACACTAACGTGTTTGCTCCCTATTTCCATATAAATAAGACAAGGCAGGACGCTGAGCAGTGCAAATAGACACATTCACAGACAGGAGGGTTTCAGTACCTCAAGGGACAGCGCAGGGCTGTTCCCCCCAACTTTTCTTACTCCTTAACCCCTAAACACACACCAGAGACCTGATGTCCCCTGTGGGACACGAGCACGGTCCCACAAGTCCTGCCACAAGCCATCACTCTCCAGGCAAAATGAGCTCGGTCATCTCCTCCTCTCCCCAGCAGCCCCAGGAGATGGGCTGTGGGAGGCACGTAGCTGGGGAAGAAGAGACTAATATGCACAGGCCCAGCACAAGCTGCAGTTCAGCTTCTATTTATTTTATTTTTTTAACCTCATCTTTTTCCCCCTTCTCATTCCCCTTTCATGTTTTTTTTTAAGAAGTGCCAGCAGGGTATTTTTAGTTGCTCCTCTATTGCCAGCCAGCACTATTTTAAATTGCATTTTAAGCTGTTCTGCAGTGCTCCAAACACCTCATGCTGCAGGCGAGGCTTTCAAACTACAAGATTAACATCTATTTTAAATTGCTTCCTAAACACAAGGGCTCCAGCGCAGGGCTCACTCAAGGGCAGCTGCTGGTGGCAAAGCCCTGAGGACACCGGGGCTCCCAGAGCACAGCTACACCCCATGCCAGGCTGGATGCTGTCGGCACCGGGGGCAAAGCTGGACCCCAGTTTTGCAGCAGGGAGCCCCAGCTCCACGCAATGAG
>NW_008824010.1:2732631-2735020 GCF_000699105.1 Pygoscelis adeliae
TTTGCAAGAGAGGCATCACTCCAAGGGCATTGCCATTTAACTCAACTAGTTGTTCTCCTCAGACCCCCTGTTGCTGACCCGGGGAAAATTGTATTATCAGGGAAAATTGTATTATAATAATAATTATAATTAATCATTAATTATAATTAATTATTATTAATTATATAATTAAATATACAATAATTATTGTATAATTATTGGGTATTATCATGACCCAAGGATTGCAGGAAATCAGCCCAAACCCCTTGGGCAGAGGAAGGATTCGACCTGGCATTTGCACGCCCCAAGATCAGCCGGAGGAAGGCTTCAGGAGGCTCTGCACGTCCAGCGCTCGAGCCCACAGCCTTAGTTACAGCTGCCCCAAAACATTATGTTTCAGAGACAGCAGAACTCACTAATTTAACATTTCCAAAACGATTACCATTTTTCCTTAAGCCAAAAATATTGGCCAAACAGTGCCGGGCATCCTGCCGCTCTGTTTCCAGGGGTGAATAAATCATCCCCTTCCTCCAAACCCATCAGCCCCTGCCAAGCCCAGTGGCCAGATCCTTCCAGCAGCAGCAGAACAGGGCAGCAGCCCAAAGCGGAGCCCATGGAAGCTGGGGGCATTGGCAGAGCCACGGGACAAGCCTCGGCTAATCTCCACCCAAGCTGAACCGGGCCCGGCTCTCTCGTTTAGCCCAGAGCATCAAATAAATCAGTGGGAAAAAACAGCTTTTACAGAGGCTGCTATGGTTCCCACTGTGCTAGTTTTATTTTCTGAAGTACCTGCTGCCTCCCGGGCTCAGGATGAATTTTGATTTAGGAGTGAAAAGGGGTAATAAAAGCATAAAGAGCCATTAACATTCCTCCTGGCCGTGGTGGGGTGTTTGCTCATCACAGGTTGATGGAAATGCCATTTGACTTCCTTACGAGCTATAGAAAATCAATTAATTGATTTAGTCATTCCCTGAGAGTCGCTGCTTATGGAGATAACAGTACCGGGGCCAGCAGGATGCTGCTCCTCCCTCCTCCAACACGGCAGCAGCAGGGAAGGGGCCGGTGCACGTCACTGCACAGAGGTCTTCATCTCCGCTCCACCAGTTTAAGACTCGTGAATTCACACTTCCATCTTCCAGTAAGTTTGTTGGCTTTTTTTTTTCTTTTTAAGCCTGCAGGCATCCAATTCTGAGCAGTGATTGTATCAAACGGGCACTTCTTCAGTAAGAGACGTGTCCCCAGGGTGGATTAAGCTTTAATCGCTACTACAGCAGCCCTTACAATTCTTAATACCCCTCTTTGCCCTGCAAAGCACCATTCTGCATTTTACTCCCCCAGCACATCCCCGCAGAAGTGGGCAGTAACCCCTGGTGTCACGTGGAGCCCCCACGGACGCCTTTATTTTCCTTATTTTAACAGCACTCGTTTCCCTGCCTGCAATAGCAATTTAATAAGAGCAGTAAAGTTTTACACTTCCACTTCAAACTCCCTTTCCAAATGTGGGTTGGAGATGGGAGCACAGTGCACGTTCACCAACCCGATGGGGGATGCAGTGCTCCAGGACTGAAGCGGGACAGCCACGGAGAGTAGGCACCGGAGAAGACACGTGCTTTATAATCAACCACCACTTTCTCCACCCGGGCAAAGCACTGGTCTGCTCCAAAAAAACCGCAGATTAAGGACACCCTTCTGCGGGGATGTGCTGGGGGAGTAAAATGCAGATTGGTGCTTTGCAGGGCAAAGAGGGGTATTAAGAATTGTAAGGGCTGCTGTAGTAGCGATTAAAGCTTAATCCACCCTGGGGACACGTCTCTTACTGAAGAAGTGCCCGTTTGATACAATCACTGCTCAGAATTGGATGCCTGCAGGCTTAAAAAGAAAAAAAAAAGCCAACAAACTTACTGGAAGATGGAAGTGTGAATTCACGAGTCTTAAACTGGTGGAGCGGAGATGAAGATCTCTGTGCATCTCTGTGCTGCCCATGGGGGTGCGACCCCAGCACCAGCCTCTGGCTGCGGCACAGCGGGGCCGGCAGCACTCGCACCCCGGGGTGCTGCACGGGGTGCAGCTGACACCCACAGTCACTCCCAGCAGCACCCATCGCCAAAAGCCATTCCTCAGCACAGAGCACCACCTTAACCCATAATTAAAGAAGCCTCCCCATACTCAACAGGAAGAGCAGAATAAGTTGCTATTGCTGCCGCACGCAGTGTTATCTACTCAAAAGAGCCCCTGGAGCGACCGAGCATCTGGCAGGAGCCAACAGGGAGCGGGGCCGGGGGGGAGGCAGTGTTTGAGGCAGAAAGCCCTCATCCTGCATCTAGGCTCTGCCTTGCTTTGGGGGCTCCATTCTTCTCCCCCTCCTCCCCATCGATGCTTGGACAACGAGGAAGAGAGAGAACAGTCCCCA
>NW_008824011.1:0-511 GCF_000699105.1 Pygoscelis adeliae
GCCACTATGCCACGCGGGTGACGGGCTCCAGCGTGGACCAGCCCTACCTGGGGGCCGTGGAGTACTGGAATGCCTCCTGGGCCGAGGTCTCGGCGCTGGCAAACGCCTCCGAGTACTGCGAGCAGCGCATCGAGCTCCACTGCTACAGCTCCCGCCTGCTCAACACCCCCTGTGAGCGCTGAGGGGAGCGGGGCCGTGCCACAGGGCTGTGCTGTGGGGCCATGCCTTGGGGCCACGTCCTCACCCTCCTCTGTGCCCTCAGCTGGGCTGCCCTTCAGCTTCTGGATGGGCCGACACGATGAGCGGCACTACTACTGGGGGGGCTCACGGCCGGGCATCCAGCGCTGCGCCTGCGGGTTGGACAAGAACTGCGCTGACCCCAAGTACTTCTGCAACTGTGACGCCGACCACGCGCTGTGGTGAGCCAGCGGGGGCTGCGGGATGGGGGCTGCGGGATGGGGGCTGGGGGCACAGACTCTGGCGGGGTCCGGCAGGGGTCGGGGCGGGGGGT
>NW_008824011.1:1661-3140 GCF_000699105.1 Pygoscelis adeliae
CCGGGCCTCCCATCACCCGGTGGTTCCCCCCAGACATTGGCGGGTACTTCGAGGAGGGCACCTGGGTGCGGTACAACATCCTGCCGATGTCGCTGTACGCCGCCCGCGAGTTCGCCAGCATCATCAGCAGCCCCTGGCAGCCCTTGCCTGGCTACAACCTCACCAGCGAGGAGGTCAGCTTCAGCTTCAGCACCACCTCGGCGCCCGCCGTGCTGCTCTACGTCAGCTCCTTCGTCAAGGACTACATGGCCGTGCTCATCAAGGATGATGGTGAGGACAGGGCTCCCCACCCCAGGGCTCACCCAGAGCCTATGGGGACCTCCCCGGGCGCTGGGGCCGCATGGGACCCTCCTCCCCCCTCATGCCAGTCACCAGCCCTACGGAGGGGCTGGACTCACCCACTGAGAGCCCCGGCACTGCTGACAGCCCCGCTCTGCACGCAGGGAGCCTGCAGCTTCGCTACCAGCTGGGCACCAGCCCCTACATCTTCGCCCTCACCACCAAGTCGGTGACGGATGGGAGGCCCCACCACGTCAACATCACGCGCCTGCACCGCACGCTGTACACCCAGGTACGGGGCCAGGGCATCCTCCCTGCCAGGGCCTGGGGGGCTGCAGGGTTGGGGGTCAGGATGGGAGGAGGCACGGGCAGGGTGGCAGGAGGTGGACAAGGCTCAGCGGGCGCTGACCTGTGCACCTGCCTCCCAGGTGGACTATCTTCCCGTCATGGAGCAGCAGTTCTCCCTGTTCGTGGACAGCAAGCTGGACTCACCCAAAAACCTGTACCTGGGGCGCGTGATGGGTGAGCTGGGTCCTGCCCTTGGCCACCCCCTCCTGTACTGGGATCCCCGCGGGCACCGGGGTTTCTTCTGCCCAGCACCATCCTTGCCCTCCACAGGGGATGAGCCTTCTCCTTCTGTGCACCCACAGAGACCGGCGTGATTGACCCCGAGATCCAGCGCTACAACACGCCCGGCTTCTCAGGCTGCCTCTCGGGGGTGAAGTTCAACAGCCTCGTCCCCCTCAAAGCCATCTTCCGCCCCACCAGCGTCGTGCGGCCCTACAGCATCCGGGGGGAGCTGGTAGAGTCGAGCTGCGCCTCCATGCTTCCCCTCACCACCATCCTCATCCCCCCTGAGATGGACCCCTGGTACATGGGCACAGGTAGGTGCCGTGGTGGGACCCCAGCGGGGAGGGATCCCCCCGGCAAGCATCTGCTGCGGAGGGGACACTCCAGCATGAGACCCCTCTGCAGCCCGGTCTCAGCCACCCGCTCTGTCTCTGCAGAGTTCCCCCACGTGCACGACGATGGCTGGATCGGGATCATCATCGGCTGTAAGTGAAGCGCCTGGCTGGTGTTCCCTCGGCCTCAACCCTGGCCCCGCAGCCCCCTGGCCCCTCCCCAGCCCCTCACTGCCACCTCTCCCCCACAGTCGTGACCTTCCTGCTCCTGCTGCTCGGGGGGCTGCTGGGGCTGCCG
>NW_008824011.1:3517-13630 GCF_000699105.1 Pygoscelis adeliae
CTGCTGCCTCCCACCAGCTGCCAAAACAGGCCCTGCCTCTGTCAGGGAGCCCTGGGGCCGGGCAGCCCACCCTCCCTTTCACAGGGGAGCGTGCCGGGTGCGCCTGGCTGCTGCCGCCCTGTTAGCGACGACTGCGCGTAGATTCCCCGCTGCTTTGCTCGCTTAGCCAGAGCCACGAAGGAAGCCACGCAATACCCAGCCTCGGGGCACTGCCCGGGGTGTGCCGAGCAATACCCTGCCCGTGCGGGCAACGGCCGCCGCTGCCGCGCATGACGCCACCGCACTTTGCTGAGATGCTGCTTTCATATGATCAGGTACAGATCCTTTCTACCATTTTTGTTGCTGGATATTCTACTACACTCTGATTTTTTTATTCTATCAGTTTGTATAAAAAACCAAACGGAAGCTCCTGTCGGGTGTTACGTTCCGCGTGTTGTGGTACGTGGTCTGTAGTTTGCTACTTCTCTGTACGAAGTGCCAGTCCTGCCGATTACCTCCAGCCCAGGGAAAGCTCCTGTTCACTCGCTGTATTGTGGTAAGACGATGTTACAGAAATGCATTTATCTACCCAAAGGCCTAGCTCCACTGGGCACTTTATTTTTAAAAAACCTGTTTTGTTGAATGAGATGTGAAGATACTCAAATAAAGGCAGAATGACGGCGTTTGACACTCCCAGCCTTTGCTTCGGCAGCCTGGGCACGCAGGGGCAGCAGCTCCTCTCCCCTCCCCGCGGCTCAGCCTGCACCCAGGGGAGGGACTGGCACGGACAACAACAATTCCCACTCCCGGAGTGGGACGCAGGATGTAGAGAGCCGGGGCTGGATGCAGCTCAGGCTGCCGCTATGCTCGTACACACACGAGCGTGTCCTGCTCTCCCCACTGTGCACCTCTGTCACCTCCCAGCCCTGAGCCAGTGCCGATTCGGGCAGCCAGTGGCACCAGGACGCTCACAAGCCCCGCCGGGCTCCAGGGTGCCAACCACCGTGGAGGGGACAGCTGGGCTGAGCCCGCAGCAGGCAGAAGACAGGCAGGGAATGTGCCACTGCCAGCTGCTCCCTAGGGTAACAGAGGCCAGCAAGCTGTGGGAGGATGTTCGCTACCACTTTATTATGACAAAGGCTACAAGCCACATTATTTTTAAAGTGCATTATTATTCACCATCAACAAACCACAGACACAAGCCTGGCATAGTGCAGATATGGCCAAGGTGGCAGAGGACGCTGAGCGGAGAACAGGGCCGGGGCGAGCTGGGCGGACGGAGGCAGCAGGAGGCGATGGGGAGCAGGGCTCAGGCAGGTGCCAGGGTACAAGCACTGCTCCAGACAGACCTAACCCCCTCGGGAGCCCCAGGAAGGCATCACGGACAGCAGGAAGGACGGACAGACAGCCTTGCCTGCCGCAGCGGGAGGCTGGGAAAGGCATGGCATGGGCCATGCCAGGGAGGGCTCAGGCTCCCGGTGCAGACCCAGCACCTCTCTGCGTTCACGGACCATGCAGCTGGGACAGGGCTATGCCTTGGGAGCCCCGTGGTTCCCCAAACAAGGGCAGCAAGGGCCCCAGCACTGCTCACCTCTGTGCGGTGCTCCCAGACAAACACCACCCATCCTCCACGCCACTGCCCCCAAAGGGCTCCCTGCCAGAGGAACTGTCTCAGTGCCATCCCAGGAGCCCAGCGCTGGAAGCCCGCAGCTCCAGGCCCTCATCACCCCTGGACAGCCCGGTGCGGTGCCCGGCAGAGCACCCTCCGGCACTCAGCATCAGGCCGGGCAGTTGGCTGGCAGCACACGTGGCTCCTACGGGCAGCCCCATCCTTCAGGTCACCCCAGGCCCTGCTCAGGGAAGAGCCCCCCATCCAGACTGCCCCATCCCAGGCCTGGAGCAACATCCCTGCAAAGGTGCTGCTGAGGGATGACAGCCGTCTGGGACGTCTGTGGTCCCTCCACCCCCAGAGCAGTACATGGGGCCCAGCTGCCGGCTGAGGATTAAAGTGCTTTTTTCTTTTTCTTTTTGCATGGGGTGCTAAGGCCAAACCTCGCCCTGCCAGAGAACATTTCCCCTTTATCCCCAGGGTCAGGGTGTCAGAAACCTCTAGGCAGGTTTCTGAGGAGCCTTCCCCAAGTCACCGCAGGCAGCGGCAGGTCTGCTGCACCCTGTTCAAACCTCGGCACAGCAACATTCAAAA
Organism: Pygoscelis adeliae; assembly: GCF_000699105.1. Classification (NCBI taxonomy): domain Eukaryota; kingdom Metazoa; phylum Chordata; class Aves; order Sphenisciformes; family Spheniscidae; genus Pygoscelis; species Pygoscelis adeliae. The sequence goes on from NW_008824011.1 coordinate 5,700, forward strand.
AGTCCTGTGCAACGAAAGGCTCCTGCCCTGAGGGGCCCTGCTCTGCTGGCTCCCGAAGGGCCCAACACCTCCCACAGAGCCTGTGCTGCCTGAAGGGGACTGTCCTGACAGAGGACGGTGGAGGAACCAGCTCTGGTACCGCATGGTCAGGAAGCGCCCGCCTGGGTGCAGGGAGGCCAAGGCCCGTCTCCCGCTCTGGGTGCAGCCCCAGCCGGTCAGCGGGAGTTCCCCCCCGCAGCCCCAAAGCTGCCCAGCAGAAGCATCCACGTGCCAGCCCCAGAAGGGCCAGGCAGCAGAGCAGCTGGGGACGGGCACAAGCCAAGCAGCCACCCCACAGTCACGAGAAAACGCCACAGGCTGGAAGGGCTTCCTCAGGCTCACGGGTTCCTGCTGCCTCTGGACCCCTCTTGTGCTTGCAGCAGCACCCCAACATTGTCTCTAACCAGCTCAGTGGCGTCCCTACCCAAAGTGACTTTTTGCATAGTGCTGCTCTCCCCATCCCCAAGCATCGTGCCACACCAGCCACGGCTAGGCGGTCTGTCCCCCAGCCAGCTGGGGCAGAGGGGAAACAGTGCCTCAGTGACAGCAGCTTGGGGCCGGGGGACCGCTGCAGCCATGTCTCTATGGCTTCCAACCCTGTCGCTGTCCTTGTCAACAGGACAAAACAGGCAGCAAGAGATAGCACTCGAGACCAGAGCTTATCCCAGGGGACAGGGCTGGAGGGGAGCACCAGCCCCTCTGCCCACTAGCTGTGCCCCGGGTCCCAGTGCAGGTGGTACCTCACTCGCTCTCGTTCTTCCAGCAGTCGGCCGAAAATGGAAAGAGACTGAGAATTCACAGCTGTCCCTCCTCCTGCACCACAGCTTTTCTTCAAGCCCCAGCTCCCCTCCAGCCCGGGAGACCGCCCGCAGAGCAAGGCTCCAGAGCCTGCCCCAGCCCAGGGCTGGCAAAGCTGCCACCCTGGCAGCAGCCGCTCACACTCCTGCCCCGAGTCTCTCTCTGGGCGTCTGGATGGAAAGTAGCACTTGTGACACACACAGCAACGGGAACAGCAGCAGTCATGTCAGCGTGAAGCAAACATGGCATTGCTTACAAGGTGCAGCAGCAAGGTGTGCTGGGGACCGCCCCGCACAGAGCCTAGATGATATCTGTCTCCCTCTCTATGCCGACATACTTCAGGGCGTCTGCCTGGCTGTACCTACAAGATAGGAAAGTCACAGCTGCTGTAATGACCTCCCCCGCTCCCCACAAACGTGCACACAGAAAGTGGGGTCAACCCTGCACCCCAGTCCCCAGCCAGCCACTCCCCAAGGTACCTGTAATCAAAGAAGAGCTCCTCTCCTGCCTGGATGGCCCTCTTGGCAAAGATCCCTATCCGGTGGTCTCCGTTCACCATCACAACTGCAACCAGAGAGATGACATCAGAGACGCGCAGCTCCAGCTCAGGCCAGGAGGTCTCGCAGCACTTTTGCCCTGCCCGGCCAGCTGCCAGTCCCCAGGGCCACGGTACCCAAGCTCCTGCCCGGCAGGAATGGGGCGCTCCCCGGGGAGCTCCCAGCTGCTCTCTAGCAGCAATCTCTCCTTGCAAGGCCAGGGCCACCACAGAGCTGAGCTGAGCCCTCACCAGCAGCAATGTGATTTGCTGCAGAGAGGAGGAGACTTTGTCCGGGTCTTTGAAGTTCTGCTGCTCGCACAGACTCAGGGCGACTTGGGACCCTGGAGAATCCACTGCAATCCCGGAGCTGAGCAGGACCCCAGAGAACCTTCCCCCACCAAGATCTGACTGGGCAGGGATATCTCACCTTTGGCATAGCAATTGGGGTTCACCGAGTGATTGGCAAAGCGGATTTTATTTCCTTTGCGGGTGGCGTCAACAACAAAATCTATTAAGGAAAAAAAAAAAAGAAAACTGTAGTGTAAAGACAGGCCTGCTGCTCAGGCGACAGACGGGCTGAGACTGCTCACCAGCCATCAGCACCCTGCCAGGAAGCCCAAGCCTCCTCCACCCCTCGAAGCCCCGGGCGAGTTACCGTTGTTGAGGTTGAAGAGGAAGCTGGACATGTACTTATCATAGACCTTCCCTCGCCGGTCAGCCTCATCCTGTGAAATAAGCTGGAGAAGGAGAATGCCTTGAGAGACTCAGCACCTGAGGGCACAGCAAGGACCACTGCGAGGAGCAGTGCTCGCCTACCTCCTAGAAACATCCTCCCGCCCTCCCACCCCACGGGCAGGAGCTCACCAGGGCTCCTAGGGAGGGAGCAGAGACAAGAGCTGGGCTCCCAGGGAACAGCACATACACAACATGCTCCTCCACGGTGGAGGGCCTAGAGGTACTGAGATGGGTCCCAAAATGGTGCAAGATTCAATCTAAACCTGGTCAGAGCCATGGCCACAGCCGAGCTGGGGAAGGCACGCTGTCCCCGCTGGACCAGCGGCTGAAGGAAGCACTGCCACTAAACGCAGCCTCCCGAACACGCGGCACAGCAGCCCCAGCACGGGCAGAAGCACTGACCTCACCACAGTACTCAGAGATGAACTCATTCTTCTGCACAGATTCCTTGATGAAAGTCCCCCAGCCGGCGACATCCGACGGTGCCAGCAACAAATGCTGGAGCCAAGGTGAAAAGGAAACGGTTACGGTCGGCAGGCCAACCACCTCCCAGCACACAGAGATCACACCCCGTGCATCAGGCAGACCAGAAAGCAACAGTGAAGAGCTCTCCACCTCCCGGCACAGTTGCACACGCCGGGGTTAGGGCAGTGCCCAGGAACAGCCATGCCGTGCTGGCTGCCATGCTCGGAGTCCCAACATCACGGGGCTGAGTAACTCCGAGGAGCAAAGGGAGCCAGAGTCTACCCAGCATCCCCTGGTTTAAGGTGACACATGGCTCCCTACAGACTTACAGGTCGTAGCATCATTAGGCTGGAGTTGCACATTACTTGACACCCATTAATTTGCATCTTTCTCTGAATTTTGGTCTTTTTTACGTGCAGTCCCTTGCCCTGACCAGCAGAATTCAAGACCTAACCTTTCTCTGGAGTCATTTTTTACACCCCGTTGCTCTCACCCTTCCTCACGTAACTCCTGTCTCCTGATTTTCACATCCATAATCCATACTCCAGATTAAGTGCTACAGAAGCCTGGGGCAGAGCAGCTTCTCTTCCAGACCTCCTCACTCAGACAGCTACGGGTGGCTCGCACACCCTCTCCCACGCAGCAGGAGCTCTCTTTATCAGCTCTACCCAGAGGCAGCCCCCTGCCAGCAGTCCAGAGCCATGCTGCTGTCAATACCTTTTTGAGACCTCGCTGGATGCTGCAGTTCTTGCAGGAGACCACCTTGCAGTCCCAGTGCTCTGAAGCCCCACAGGTCAGGCAGAGGTCCGGATCGCACTCCCGCACGGCCAGGTAGCACGGGCATTGCTTGGTGTTGCACTGGGTTTTACAGCGACAGCCTGGGAAGCGGTTCTGACCTGCAGCAACACAGCCCCCAGTTTTGCACCACGAGGTTTTTCAGCCCTGCAGGAACACAGAAGCTCCTCCCGAGCCGGGTCTCACCCTGACAGGCCCCGGGCAGGTACGGAACTAAACCTGTCCGTGACCAAGGGCCACGCTGCCTGCCCACGACCCTGCTAACGTAAGGAAGGTACCTTTGTGCTAATAAAGAGCTCTACACCCATTCTGCTCTGGGCAGCAGAGACAGGAGCCCCCAGAACGCCTCTTCCTGCCCCCCCCGGAGTCACCAGGACAGCGCTCACTAAGAACACAACGAGACAAGGTGAACGTGAGGCAGCCTGGGCACCCAGGAGCTGGAAGCAAATCAAAGAAACACTCTGCGTGCGCGGGAGCTTTGAGCACCACTCACACTTAGCAGACCACAGACCACGCACAGGGTCCTTCCTATCTGCATGGCTGAAGATGCTGATCTGCCTCTTGGGACTAATTATGTGCAGTTTGAAAATAAACAACTCGGATAATATAAACATAACAGGTCAGTACAGAGACTCTTGGAGCCTGAGTTGGCTCCCTGTCACCCTGTAGTCCTTCCAGCCCCAAGCTGTGTCATAACCCTTAACGAATCCACCCTCAGAAGCCCCACCGATGTGGGCAAGTGTGGTTATCTCCATTGCAGAGCTGGGAATGGAAGCCCAGAGAGGAAAAATAACCATGGCAGAGCAGTGACCCATCTCCCACCCTAACTGCTGGCCACACATCCTGCTCTCAGGGAACCAGCAGCATCACCCGCGGGTTGTTGATGCTGGATACAGACATGCGGGTGAGCATTCTCTAACAAGAGCACGTATCTCAGCTGCTGAGAGTCACAGGGCAGCATGGAACGGTTTCCCCTTGGACTTCAGCAGACTGCTAATCTAACTGCTGCAGATGGATAGAGCAGTGAATGCCAGAACCAAGCAGGCCTCCAGCAAGTCCCAGCTCTGCACCCTCCCTCTGGTCTGTGTCAGGAGAGCTGGCTGCTTTCCTGCCTGATAGCCCAAGGTTTCTCCTTACAGTCAGGGTTGCACTGGCAGAACTTCTCACAGAAATTCTGAGTCATGATGCAAGGGCAGGAGCTGTCACAGGGATGCTCGGGGTGGTCACAGGGCTGGTAGTTGTACACCTGGGTAGGTGAATTATCTAGAACAAGAGGAGAAATGCCCGGATTAGAAGCTGCACATTGCAGGAATGTTTGAAAGCAGCACACCCAGGGCTCTGGAGCAAGGAAGGTGCAAGCTCCCCGTTTGCCGGCAGAGGGCAGGGAGCCCAGCAGCACCCAGCACACAGCTCCCGCAGACACATGGCTGTGATTACCGACACATGGCACACGTCTGCTCTGCCCTGAACAGCCCGTTTTACAGCGGGGCTGCACGCCAAACCTCAGCCTCCCCTCTGGCTGGAGCAAGACCACACCGCACGTACTGCCTCAGCGAGAGCACTGGCACAGCGGCAATTCCCAGGGCACAGCCGCAGCAGGGCCGGCCAGTGGCACCCCAAGGAGCCCAGCTGGGGGGAGACGCTCCCCCTCTGCGCTGCTGCAGCTGCAGGGCTGGAGAGCAGGACACGGCCGTCCTGCTGCACGAGTCAGAGCCGGCGAACTCCATCCCGCGGGCGAGTGGCCTTGCAAACCTCGCGTGACACAGCCACAGCAAACGCTACCTTTCTTCAGCTGAATCTTCCTGCAGTGCGCAGCCCACAGCCTGGAAGAGAAACAGAGAGGGTCTGAGGGGACGCACAAGCCTCCGTCAGGAAGAGCTGGCCACAACTGCTCGGCACCACCGGTCAGCACGGCAGCAGGAGACAGGCGATTCCAGCGAGGCTGTCTGGCAGCTTCATGCATTAATAACCATCAGCCAGCCGTGAAGCAGAGAAAGATGAGAACGACGCAGCTACAGCATTAGTTATTTAAGGCAAATGCTAGATCCAGATTAATACTGGACACACTGGGATCAGCACACAAAAAGTAGGTTATAAGTCAGGGAGCTGAGGCTAAGGCTGCTGTTAGGACAGCGGTACCGTCCTTCCCGCAGCAGTGCAGCACTACAGCCAGGCGCCGTGCTGCCCTCTCCTCCGGGGCTGAGCCCAAGGCCTCAGAGCCCCCCAGCCAGGGCAGCAGCACTGGGAAGAGAAGCCAGGGGCCAGCACCCAGCCAGCAGCACCAGCAGCCCTGTGTGACAGCGGGATGTGTGCACAGATGGGAGCCAGATGGGGATTACCAGGAATGCTTTGGCACAAAAAGCAGTGGATCTGGTTGCATTTTAAGAACAAAACAAGCTTGTCCAACACTTGCCTGTGCTTCCTTTTCTTCTTCTGGGATGGATTCATTAATTCATTTGTTGGCAGTTTTGTTATAAGTGATTCTTTCACTGCAAACTGAAAGACCTACCAAAGAACAGAAGCAAAAAGAAGAACAAAGTTCAGTGTACTCAAGTTGTTTTTATCTAAAACATAAATAGAGAGAGTGTAAGCAAGCACGCACAGGGGGGCTCCCAGTCCCTGGACCAGTAAGCAGGCAGTTCTGCCCCCAGTTTCACTGACCACGGCTGTCATTGCTTCTCTTGCCTGGGAAACAAGAGCGCCCGCCCTGCCAGTGCGCCCGGCCTCAGACAAGGCACTCTGGAGGAAGCTAAGAGCACTGGGCATGCACAGGGCTCGTTCTGCAGACAGCAGCAGTACTGCAAAATAACAACACTGAAGTCCACAAAGTGTTGATGCAACACATTCCTTGAGGCGGTTTGTGGCAGAGAAGAAAAAACAGCAAGCAAGCAGCGGCCAAGGCTTCCCTCCTGCCGCTGGGCCAGGCGCTGCAGTGCCTGCCCTCTCCAGGCACCCACCTGCTTGCACGTCTTTGTTCCCAGCAGCCTGGCAATCGAGCACCGTCCACTCGACGGGCTCCTGCGGCGTCTCCACCGCAAACAGCTGGGAGGAGGCCGGGCTCAGCTTCTGCTTGGTGGGGGTCTGGCAGCGGGAGTTTGCCTCTGGCAGGAAAGGCAGACGTTAGGCCAAACACAACATGGGAGAACGCACCCTCGCCATCACAGCTCCCAAGGGCAGCGGTCCCCCCGAAGTGCCCAACACCTTGCCTCGCCCCTGCCCCTACACCTCCTGGCAGCCCTGCACCATGCTCCCTGCCGCACGCTCGGGCCTCTAGTCAGGCAGCCCAGCACCGGTTGGGACGGTGGCGCTGGCCCCCCCGCTGCCAGGGAGGCCCAGAGCCACCAGGCCCCCTTCCCCGTCCAGGGCTGGCCCAGGACGGAGCCCCCTGACTACAGCAGCAGCACCAGAGAGGCCCGAGGATGAGGAAGCCACTCTCTCCTCTCCCGCCCGAGACGGGACCCAGACGTACAGGAGTCCTCTGCCCCCCCAGGATCTCATTCTGCCCCAGCCACCACCACTTCCCCTGGTGTGGCAGGAGGAGCTCGGTGCTCCTCTGCGGCACCGAGGAAGCGCTCACCCCTGGCAGGTCCACAGACAAGCCCCCTGCCTCAACATCTCCCTGGCCACTGCTCTGTGCCGCAGCAGGGCAAGCACACAGACCAGCGCTGCCCGGGCACTGCCCTGCCAGGGGCACTTTCCTCGTGCACAGCCGAGCAAGGTGCTCAAGAGCTGAAGTCTCTTTGCTTTGCAGGTCCCAGCAAAGCTCTTGCTTTGCCTGGCAACATTCCTCCTTCCTGGGAGAGGACAATGAATCCCACAGCAGCAAGGACAGGGGCTGGTGTCCCTCATGTTTGTTTAAGCCCAGCTGTAAACACCGACTCTGTTTGCTAACTCAGAATTCCACACCCTTGTACGGGACGCAGAGGCAAGACAGGGAGAGCCCCAGCTGCGAGGTGCTGCCTGTCCTTACTGCTCATACCGCCAGAGGGGAGAGGGGTGTCTCTGGGGTGGCATCGTACCCGAGGAGCTAGAGGCCCACTCGTTGCCCGTGTCTCGGTCGCTATCGCCCTCCCTCGTCTCAGCGACGGCAGAAGCCAGGGTGTTTGAGCAAGAAGCACCCACCACGTGGTGCCTCCGGCGGCGCCGGCCTGAGCACTTGGACCTGGGGTTGTGCAGCGCAGCAAACTCCTTGGCTCCTTCCTGCAACCAGAGCAGAAGACAAGGCACGTGGCAGATGACCAGGGAACACAGAAAGGCTTTTCCATAGGCCCTGGGACAAGCCCTGCCACCACCAAGAGAAGGTGGAAGACCCGCCATGCGTGGTCACTTCAGCGAGTGCCAAGGCCCTGCCAGCTGCCCGCACTGCGCATTCCCACTTCGCTTCCTTCAGCACCGCTGCCCGGTCGGAAGAGGCTCCCTGGCCCTGGCCCTCCACTCCGCTCCCCTGCCTCTTGCCCTGGCAAAGAAATTCTCCTGGCCTCTTCCTCTGCTCCAGCCCCGCAGCTCCCCGGGACACCCTGTATCTGAGCCAGCTGACCAGCTCCGACACCACCAGGCGCAC
>NW_008824011.1:13670-19920 GCF_000699105.1 Pygoscelis adeliae
GATCTGCAGCTCTCACCCCTGGTAACACAGCTAGGCTGTATTTCTGAAGGATCATTTTTAAAATAGTTTGAGCCTTCCCCACATACACTAGATTCCCTCCCCAGCATTTTGAACCTGGGCTTCATTTTTCAAATGCTGCACTGAGTCCAGAGAAATCATTTGTCACCACAATTTCCCATCTGCTAGCCATGAAATTAGTCTTTGTTGGAGATTTGCTAAAATATGCATCTGGTAAGGTCTGTATTTGGATTCATGGTCCCCCGAATCCAATGAGGATTAGAACCAATTCTGAAAAATCAAAGTTGTGAAAAGGACCCACAGAGTTCTGCAGAGCAGGGCTGGCCAGGCTACTTCTCTCGTGGTTACAAAAGCAGCAACACAGAAACATACCAGCCAGAGGAAACAGTCTGCTCCACAAGGATCTGGCTCGATCTTGGTCTCTCTATTCTTTCGTTTGTACACATTAGGAGTAGCATGAAAAGCTGAAAAAATAATAGTTATCTTTACTATTAGCATCCTCCAAGGGTCTCCCCCCACGCTGCAAGGGACAGGGGCAGCACGAACTCAACGAAGGTGAGTGGGAGCCTGAGGCAGTCAGCAAGAGTGCCCGAGCAGCTCTCCCAGCAGGGAGGAACGAGGCGGCAGGACCTCCTGGCCAGCCCTGCTCCAACCCATGATGGGGACTCAGCAGCACTGGGGGAACATTTGGGAAGGAGAGGTCATAGGAAAAAGATCTGCTTTCAGACTGAAAAAAAAAAAGACCACATGATCTTAATATTATATCTTTTAATAAATAATTCACTGGAAGGAGTCCTGTGACTTTTCAAAGAAGCCCTTAGACCTGGGAAACAGCAGGTCCAACAGCTAACCAGTATCCAAAAGGCTTTGGCAGGACAAACCGCAGGAACATGACTAAGAAGAAGCTGTAAGTTCGTGAGGCAACAAAACACAGGGGCATGTCCAGACTTTGGAAGTGAAACATTCATGCCTTTCCCTGATGAGCTTCTGCAAAGCAAGGGTAAAGTCTAGTTGCGGCAGTATCTCTCGCACAAACTGCCAGGAGGCTCGAATGCGGCGTGCTGAACAATGGTGAGAAAGAGGGGACGGCCACGCAGGTCGGTTTACCATCCGTTTGAGGAAGTGAGTGGAGCCGTCTTTACAAAAGGCTTCTGGGCACCTGTCAGCTCCTAAGGCTCCACTGCAAACTCCGGGGAGGCACCACCCTCTAAAGACTGCAGCACAGACACTAAGCAAGGCATACAGAAGTATGAAGCACTGAGGAAAAATGAGGAGAAAAGGGCTCTAGGGAAGCGTCCGGCCGAGACTGCACTTACGATGCAGAAAACAGTCGTATTTGAAGCAGCGGCGGCAGAAGAGGGTGTGGAAGGAGTGCAGGGACTGCTCCCGCTGGACCGACTTCGCACACGGCCCGTCTATGTTGGGAGTGCACTGCGGCGGCAGCACGTTCGGGTCCGACACTTCTGTGAGCTCTCGGTACCTATTCGACAAACAGAAACGCCCACAGATGTGCATGCTTTCCTAATCTGGGACATTTTACACGACTACATTACTATCTGGGCCAGTAGGACTCTGGCCCAGATACCTTGAGGCTAAACTAAAGTTTCTAATGCTCAAAAACCACTCTGCTCACGGTGCCTGCAGCCACCTGAGCTTTACTTTCTGGTCAGAGTACAGTGCTGTTTTCTGAAATACAGATTTCAATTGTTGCTAAGAAAGGTAACAGACAACTTAAGTAGAGATCTTCTACCTCTCTTTCATATCATCTGGGAAACCGTATTCAGGAAACATAGAAGAAATAGCAGTGAATATCATGTCATTTGGAAACCGCTTCTTTGAACACTTCTTGTTACCTAAGAAAAAGAAGAGAGAGAATTCCTCAGTTAAGCTGGATGTGGACATGTCTTTCCTTCTTCCACAGAGAGCAACTCCGGTAGGTGTTCAGGATTGTATTTTAAGAGACAGAAATGGAATCCCATATACAACGGATAAACCTTTTCTCCTGCAACTAGGCTAAGGCATTTCCAGATGCAGCGCACTCTGCCACTTTCAGAGTAGCATAATGTATTGATGGAAGTACTAACAATTTCTTAAGGAGTATTACTATTTATTTTTACCAAGGCAGGATTTGCAGACAATGCTTTTCTACATCTGCGGAAGGTCCTGGTATTTGTGCTACCCGTATCACTATAAACCAAAGACAAAGATGAAACTACCAGTCAGCATTCCTAAGGTCATGCAGGACACATGAAAATCCCACAAACCAGAGCTTCCTCTATGCCACAAGAACCCCAGCTGGCACAGGAGAGGGAAGAGGAACACTAATACATGGAAAACGGGTCTGGAAGGGATTTGAAAAGATCCACCTCCCTGGCCTACAGCAGAATCACATCTACCTACAAACTTACTGACAGATGCTTGCCAGACCAGCACTTTAAAACCTCCGGGAGCAGAGATCCCACAGCCTCCTCAGATAATACCCCTCTGCTTTGCTAATCTTGCCACGAAATGGTTTTCCAGGTGACTCATCTAAATTCTTCCTCGCCACACTTTAAGCCGATGATTTCTTACCCTGTCCACAGGGGACAATAAGAACAACTTCCCTTCTGCTTTCGACTACCGTACCAGAACTTGCCAAGCTGATCACTGACCTTAGCGACACATTAATAACCAAGAGCGATGGCAGGAGAGCACTGGCCAGCTACTCAGGCAGGGCAGGATGGAAATGTGACAGACACAGCCCCAATTTCTGTGGCCAAACCCACCTTCCACTGCAATTCGCTTTCTTTTCCTTGTGACCGGCAGCTCTTCTTTCCCATCCTCCTGTTTAACCTCAGAATCATTGTGTCCTTCCTCTTCCTCGTCCGAGTACTGATTCAGGGCGTTCACTAGCTCCAGGAACACGGCATCGCTGATGAGGACTGACCCTGAAATCATTTCTGAAACACAGAGATGTCAGCCAGTTTGTGGGTGTGCCATCATCTTTCGCATTCCTCATGGTGGTAAATCACAAGCCAGCCACACGACACTGTTAGCAACTAGAACCTGCCTCGCAATTTTGTAGGGATAGGTGGGATTTTAATGCTAGTCATGAGAGCGGTATATCATTTTTAGCAATCTGAGGACAGGCCATACCAGAGTTTTCCACTGCCTTCCTCCCTCCAGGCAGAGTTTTATGATGGGGTAGGCAGCACTGCAGGGAAACACCCTGGCTTTTCATTTCGGAAAAGACTGATTAAAGTCTTGGCTAAGGTCACAAGTGAAACAAGGTTGCTGAGCTCCTCCTAATCTCTAGCATATTTTTCAGCACCCCAAGGCACTCCTGTGAACCCCCATGAACAAGAGCGTAGGCTCCAGAGCACCCCAGGCCTAGAATGGAGCAGGATATCAAAAGACAGGACCGTGTCTTTGCAAACTAGAAGAGCAGGCACATTCCTGTTTTTCTGCTTTAAGAGCTCCCACAGAAAAGCTGGTTACTGCTGCCACCTTTTGACTTCTTAACTACTTTGATATGTTATTTGCAAGAGCCTGAACGGACAGTGCTGACTGCTCCCAGGTTACCTTCCTCTCCATGAACCTTCCCATCATAGTTATTAATAAGTTCTTCAATGAAAGTTTCATCTTCTTCCTTCACCTCATCTCCCATGTAAGGGATATTGCACAGAACAGTTTCATCCTCCACCTGAAAAGAGACCAGGTACAATTCAGAAAACCAGCACTTGCCGATTCTCAGCCAGGCCGTGTCGCCGAGGCTGCTCCTGTCCATTCAGACCCCCAGACAACACAGTGCAAAGCAAAGGTTCGGCCTCCCTGGCTGCAGTTTCAGATGTCTCATCACCATCATTTCATTGTTATCCCATGCCAGCAGCATAACTCTGACCCCTGAAAGTGCAATTCGCTTTAAAAAAAGAAGAGCTGTGCCTCCAAGGCTTACAGAGTCTCAGAAACACACACGTTGCCAAGAATAATAAACAGCCAAAAAATGCCAGAGAGATTGTGTTCAAGGCAGAGTAGAACTTGAACAGTGAAAGGCAAACCGGTAACTCACTCCTTGAAGGAGCACAGCCAAAGCTGAGGAGCACTCTTGCCTTAACCACAGGAGCCAGGACATTGGGCCTTCATTGCCATGGCACACCGACCGGCTCTTTGCATTACAGTCGCTGGTGTCACTCCGCTCCCCCAGTCTGCTACGGGAGGCTTCAGAGAGCCCTGCAGGTTGCAGGAACACATCCACACCCCGCACCAGGCGGAGAGCCAGGCTAGCCACAGACCACCCGTGTGTTTAACAAATAATCTTAACTACGCCACACCAAAATCTGCATTTAAATCACTCCCCACACTACTATGATAGAGGAACTGATCCTCAGTAGCATCCTTACAACGAGGCCAGCAGGGTAATCCAGTCACAAAGGACCGGCCTAAGAAATAAAACTCTTCATTTAAAAGGGAAGAAAAATCTTATGGAGAAAAAAAAACAAACCCAAAACCATATTTACTCCTTGAATCCTGTGAAATAATGGTGGCCCTATCAAGGAGTCAGGTGTAAAGGAGAGACTAGCTGGGTAAGACAGCGTGGATACAAGGCTGTTTTATGGGATTCAGCAAAACAAGCAACTAAAACAATACTTTCCATCATCTCTCGAGCAGACATCACTTGAAACAAGTGGGTTCAAGAAAGTATAATCACTCCACAAGCATGTAACAATTACACACTAATCACACCAAGACCTCGTGCCCCAGAGCCTTCCTACATACCATGAAATTCTGCTGAAGAGGGGACCAGGAGTACATAATGGGCACCAGCGCCACCGTGTTCAGGGTCCTCATGTACAGCGTCTGGCTTGGAAATCCCGGGAAAATGCTCTCAACAGTGCACTGGAATACGAGTACAGAGAAGGGCAGTGAGCAAACAGCCCCTGGGAGGCAGCCACAGCCAGAGGGAAATCGCACTTCAGACAAACACAGTGAAGCCCTGCATTCACTCTTTGGGACCTCTTCACAGGAAAGGCCTTGGGTTGGTTTTGGGTTTTTTTCCCCCCATTTCTGTATCCCACAAGAGTGCGAGGCATGGCCTGACACTGACATAGGACAGCACACACAAAAAACAATCCCGTATCCTCACAGCTACCTGCAAAGCCCCAGTTCTAGTCCGCCCTTACTGCTGCCGTGCCCCTCTTCTCTCCACACCTGTTTTAGGAACGGGTGCCCGCTGACTGGCTTCATCAATTGCACCGGCTGGACTCGAAGCTTCTTCCAGTCTTCATTCAGAATTTGAGTCTTTTCATGAACTTTTGCAAAGTTGGCCACAAACAGAGCCTGAAATGAGAAAAAGAAGCACTCAAAATTTAAGAAATCATGCTGAGAACACTGAAACACCTTCTGAGATTTTGTTTCGAGTATAAAAACGTATGCAAGGCAGAGCATTTCAAATTGATGATACTCATTAGAAAAGTTCTAATTAAACTCAGCATTGGTACAAAACTGTGCTGAACATCTACCCGACAGCCATTAGCTTTTGATAACTCCTGATCCCAGCCAACCTCTTCCAAAATCCCGCCTGCCGAGGAGAGGAGCATCCGAGTAAGTCACCTGAAACCCACCAGCACTGAGAGGGTTCAAGCAAGCAGATACTTTAAAGAACAAGTGGGAACAAGTGGAAATGAGTCCTCATGCTGCAGTTGTGCAAGCACTCAGCCAACAGACTTCTCTGTCTCTGCAACAGACGCTGACTGCACGGCTCCAGGCTAATAATGGACCATGAGCAGAAGTAGTATCTCTTCAAACTTATCCAGCTTACAAGGAAAATATAGCTTTGCAATTCGCAGGATGAAGCGCCCGTCCGACAGCTGCTCAAACACAAGGTAAAGCGAAGCCTTTAGGAGACATCCCTTCAGCTAGCGCTACCGTCGTTACGTCTTTACCTTAGCTCCCATGTTCGCCTGGAACCTCTTGAGCTGCCGAAGACGCATATATTCAGACTTGACTTTTCTTTTCCAGTATATAATACACTTCGACGTTGGAGGAGTGGCAATTTCCATTTTTCTATAAAAATACAGAAAGAATAAACATCAAATAACGGAGAGCTTAATCCTGTAAACAAGAAAAAAAATCCCTGTGGATTTTAACTGCATCATAGACTTTAACTAGGAAAAAATAACTGCGTACATCTGCACTCGTCCTATTTACGGAACAACCACGGCACAAAGTGCACCGAGAAGCCCGGGGAGCCCGC
>NW_008824011.1:23562-24626 GCF_000699105.1 Pygoscelis adeliae
AGCTCAAACCCCAGCGGGCAGCTGCCCAGCCCCTGCCTGCCCCTGCACCAGCGAGGGGCCAGCAACAGCCCCCTTCCCTCCCAGCCCTGGGAACTGATGAGTGGGATGAGGGTGAGGGGGACAGGGCAGAGCAGGGACAGGGGTCTGGGTGTCCCCGGGGATGGAGCAGGTCCCATGGCACAGGGGGAGGCTGGGCCTGGGGCTCTGGCTGCCTGCATCTGCCCTGGGGGAGGGGAGCACTGGGAGAAGGGTCCCAGGCACCGGGGTCCTGACCCTGCATGGGCCGAGCCCTTCCTCGGCACCCTGGGGTGGGGGCTGGCAGGGAGCGCTGGGGATGCCAGGCTGGTGGGGGGAGCCCTGGGCCTTGGCTGGCAGCCACCGTCGCGTCCCTGTCCGTCCCGTCCCTGCCCATCCCCTCCGGATGCCCCAGGAGGGGGGCGGCTGTCCCAGCCCTGGGGCCGCGCTGAGATCATTGGGTGTCTCCCTGGCAGAGGCTTCTGCCGCCCGACCGAAGGCTCCAGTGGCTCCAGCAAAGTACGGGACCAGGGGGCTCCAACCCAGCGGCCCCCCGGAGGGTGCCTCTGAGCTGCACTTCATCACACTCCGATTCACGCTCCGCGTGTCCTGCGGGTGGGCTGTTAAAGGGGAAGCTTTGGGCTTGCGCTCTGCCCCGGGCCAGAGGTGAAATGAGCTCACCTGGCTTCATCCCGGTCCTCGGGCAGGAACGGCACAGACCCGCAGGGCTGGGGTCGTCCTCACTCCGATTCACGCTCCGCGTGTCCTGCGGGTGGGCTGTTAAAGGGGAAGCTTTGGGCTTGCGCTCTGCCCCGGGCCAGAGGTGAAATGAGCTCACCTGGCTTCATCCCGGTCCTCGGGCAGGAACGGCACAGACCCGCAGGGCTGGGGTCGTCCTCGGCGGCACTGCTCTGCGGGGGGATGCGGGCCCCACAGGCGGGAGCTGCACCAGGAGCAAGGAGCTCTGGCAAAGCTGGGCGGGCGCCGGGAGGAAGGTGTCAGGGCTGAGGACTGGCAGGGGCGGCCAAGGCCCTGCCCTCTCCCCCCCC
>NW_008824011.1:24833-25341 GCF_000699105.1 Pygoscelis adeliae
GGGCGGCAGCGCCTGTCTGGGGACATTACGCTTCCCCGTCCACTCCCCCCGGCTGCCGGGCTGCCTGCCCTCCACGCAGGAGACGAGGGATTTCACAACCCAGCCCAGACAGGATTAAAGAGAAATACACAAGTAAACAAATAGCGGCCTCGTAAAACTGGACTTGCTGTGCGGGGAGCGGAGCCTCTGGGCCGTCGGGTGAGGTGCGGGCTGCCCGGGTGCTGGGGCGTGGGAGCGATGCCTAAGGGGGCCGGCACCGCGCTGTGCGGTGGCAGGGTCCCGCCGGGAGAGACGCTTTAAAGCAGCGCTGAGCAATCTCATTTTTCACACGTCTCCTGTAGTCAAACTGCCCCTGTCAGAGGAAAGGAGTTGCTTCCTGTTATTTCCATTGAAATACTTGTCCCGGTCGTTAGCCGGCAGGCTTTTGCAGGATGGCACCGCGCACGCAGACGGGCTCCGGCCGGCTCTCCCAAGGGCTCCTGCTGCTCTGGGGTAAGTGTGCGGGGGG
>NW_008824011.1:26031-27426 GCF_000699105.1 Pygoscelis adeliae
CCCCCCGGGCGGGGGCCCGCCAGCCAGCGCTTCCTCTCCCTGCCCCAGCCCCGTCTGGCTGCAATGCAGCCACCCAGGGCGATGAGGCAGCCCTGGCGCTGGCTCCCCACGGGTGGGGGGGCAACGGCTCTCCCCGTGCTGTGACCCACGGCCCGCAGCCCCCAGACAGCCCTGCCGAGCCCTTGGGCAGCTGCCCGCAGCCTGGCTGGCCCCCTCCCCACAGCCCCTGCCCATACGGGGGGCTGGATGCCCTGGTCCCAGTGCGTACCGGGCTCTGGGCAGCATGGTTCCCCACACCCTGACTGCGGGCTCCAGCGGCCCCCGAGGGACACCCGAAACCATTTCCCTCCTGCAGCCCCCAGCCTCTGCTGGGGCAGCTCCTGTGCACTGGACCCTGCCAGCGCCTGTCCCCCGCTGACCCTGTCCCCTCTCCTCCACAGCGCTCCTGGGGACTGGCCTCTGCCACGCGGGCGCTGAGGCGGAGGGTTTTGGCCAGGACACCAGGACGAGCCCACCCGTGGCCGTGTTCAACTGGACGGCCCAGCTCGTAGGTGAGTGCTGGGGCTCGGCGAGGGCCAGGCAGTGCCATGGGGCCGACAGTGCCCTGGCTGGGGCTGGCTCTGCACCACAGGGTGACCCCCCCCTTTCCCATGCCCATGTGTTCTCTGTCCATCCCCAAAATAGCCAGGCTGTGCCGTGGAGCCCTCCCTGGCGCTGGCCACAGTGGGGGCAGCCAGCAGCATCCTGCCCTCCTGCTGTGCTCCTAGGCATCGCCCCGGGGTTGCTGTGGGGTCCAGCCCCCCACCATGCCTGTGTCCTCCCCGCTGGCCTGGGCACAGGTTCGGGTGCCGGTTGTCACTTGCCAGCAGCCGTGGGCAGTGACGGGCTCTGGCAGGGGCTGCTGCCCGCGCTCAGTGCCTTTCCCCTGCAGAGGAGACGTACACCAACATCACGCAGAAGTGCTGGGAGGTCTTCGTCGACCTGATGAGGAATGTGACAGCGTCAGAGCTGTGCGAGTGGAAAGTCATCAGCAGGTACGGGGCGGTGGGATGGCTGGACAGCCCTCCCGAGCAGCGCTGCAGGGGCGCAGGGGGGCAGGGGCTCTGACCGTCTCCAGGGACGTCCTTGACTGGGGAAGCTGCACATGGGGACACTTTGGTGGGGGCATTGCCTGTGGCCCCTCCGTCCCCATGGCCACACGAGTGGACAGCAGAAAGTGTTTGATGGGGCCAGAGCCCCCGGGCCATGCCGACAGGCCACCAGCTCCCGGCCCAACGGACCCAGGGCCACCTTCCCCTCCGGTTACCCCTGCTTGCGCGGGGCTGGCTGGTGCAGGCAGCGGGGCACAGAGCAAGCCCTGGGCAGTCCAGAGGGGTGCTGCTGGGCCAGGGGGGG
>NW_008824011.1:29227-30863 GCF_000699105.1 Pygoscelis adeliae
CGCTGCCTTCCCAGGGGCAGAGCAAGCTGCAGGAGGAGGAGGGGGCTCGGAAGAGAAAGTAATTCCTGTACACGTAGAGATATTTAGGAAGCTGGCGCGAGCGGTCCCATGGCGGGGAGAGGCAGGGGCCGGGGGGGGGAATGGCTAGTCTAGCACGTGTCGTGAAATCTGCAGGTTTGATCGTTACTGTAGACTTGTGCTCTGATTAAATACCTTCTCCCTGTTGATTTTAGGGAACCTGGAATGGTTAGATAAGAACAAAACCAGTTTTCTGATCATGTGGAGGAGACCAGAAGAATGGGGAAAGCTCATCTATCAGTGGGTGAGAACATAGAAGCTGTCTCGCCCCACAGACCAGGCTTTCTGTGTCCGGGAGGACAGGTGGAGTTGGCTGTGATTTGTGAAAAAGACCACTAGTATTTTTTCTCTTGCTTCCTCACTGCTTTTACCTTTCTTCTTCCATTTCTCTCTGTTGCAGAGAAGCGTAGAGATGTTAACGGCTTTTTACTTGCTGTAAAGTGCAGTTTGAGCAATGGCTGCAGTCGTCCGCTCCCGCTGCAGTTGCCTGTTCCGTAGTGAGGACAGAGCGGCGTTGCTGTGTTGCCTTCGTGTGGCACGAGTCCTTGTTGCAAAGCACATGGGCAGAAAGAGCAGAGGGGCAGGGAAAGGAACCGTCTTAGTTTCCTTAGGTGTCATTTCTTGACTCTCCAGTGCCCCAGAGCGTTTCCAGGGTATTGCTGCTCATCGAGTGCTATCCACATTCCATTTCGCTCGCACTGAGATGTACGAGAGATCGTGCTGAGGATGTTAAATCACACGGACGAGATTTGCTGTATCACTTTTATGTTTCCAGGTGTCGAAGAATGGCTTGACCAACTCTGTATTCACGCTGTATGAATTAGCCAGTGGAGATGATACAGAGAATGAAGGTAATGTCATGTGTCGTGTTCCAGAGCAGGTTTTCAGAGCACACTTGATTTCAGCGTGTAAACAGTTGATTGTTGGATTATAGTTTTGTAGATTAAATATTTTAAAAGTGTTTATGCAAGCTCACACCAATCACCACTGGCAAATGCCGCTCTGAAGGCTTTTTTTAACACTTTGGATGAACATCTCCCTTTGTTATCACTCTTTGCATTTTAAACCTCCCCCTGCTCCACAAGCCTCCCTAGTGCCCAGCTTTTCATCTGGCGTGAGGTGTGGGGTGTTTTGGTTTTACGCCTAGCTTCTGCGCTGCCTTTGAGACTGCTGTGACTCATTCCCTTCTGTCTGTTGACCTTCAGGCTTTGTTCCTGATGCAGCAATGTAGTGATGAGTCTGTCAGTGTGGCTGTAACTCTGCATTTGCCATAGTGTTATGGCGCTGGAGTCTGAAAGGTGCTCTTCAGAGCTCTCTGCCCCACTGCCACCAGTCCCTGGACTTTGTAAGCCTGTTTGTTTCCTAATGTGATTTTTTTTTCTTTTTTCTCCTGTTGGTGGGGATCTCTGTCCTTCCCTAGAGTTCCACGGCTTAGATGAGACTATGCTGCTCCGTGCCCTGCAAGCCTTGCAGCAAGAGCACAAGGCTGAAATTATCACGCTGGACGATGGCCGAGGCGTCAAGTTCTTCTGATAGCAGCTCCCTCCCCTCCGCTCTT
>NW_008824011.1:30895-34453 GCF_000699105.1 Pygoscelis adeliae
CTGAAGGTCTGCTCTTCTGGCCTGGTTTGAAGCCATGACTGCAAGCAGCTGCATACTCGGGATTACTTGGGGCAAGGAGAATCTGCAAAGCTTTCCAAAGACATGACTTCTTAGAAATATTCAGAGATCCTCTGTCTGTCTTTTCTCCCTGTTGGTTGTGTTTGAGAAGCTAAAGCTGCTCTAGGCAGTTCTGAGGGGGACCACCCAGAAGTGAAATAATGGGACTGCTCCTGTTGCAGATCCCCGTTCCTGTGAAGGCCACGGAGCGGTCTCTTGAGCTGGCTGGTCGAGCTTGGCCTTGAAGGGCACTTCCTTCCCTCCTGCCAGCCGTGTGCTTGGGCTCTGCAATCCCCACTGCGTTGCCAAGCGGGGTGAAAGCAAGCACAAGGAACTCGCTGTTGCAGCTGTGCTGTAGAAGACCCCAATGGCAGAATGATGTGTGCTTGCTGCAAAGCGGGCGGTGCAGCCGGGTGGGGGTGGATGCCAAGGAACTAATCTGAAGTAATTAAAATGAGATGTATTTATAGAGCAGCCTGGGTGTTTTCATCTATCTCTGTTTTTCCATCAGAAACAAAACAGAACAGCGTACCAGATTCTTGCCCTTCAGCCGCGTTTCCTTACTGCACCAGATGAACACAGCAGTGTGCTGGGGAGAGGGTGGGCCTGCCGAGCCACCCCACCCGAGTAGGAAGCAGGCAGCACAAGTGCTTTTTTCCGCACGCCAGAGCTACGGTCCGTGTGGGCCCTTACTGCCTGTCTTCAGGGCAACATTTACTTTAATTTTCCACGCGCAGTCCACTGAAAGCTAATGGGTTTGTTCCAGAGGTGGTGGGGTACGCTCTGTACAGCAGCGGCTGGTAGAGGGTATGACTAAGTTTTTAGATTCTCGGTGCTGACAATGAAGTACCCATCTTGTCAGAAACCACGACCCAGGTACGGTCTTTGACCCGGTAAATCCTTAATCGCTGACCAGCAGAAGCTGGACAGCTGTGCCGGGGAAGGATCACACTCACCCACGCTCACCTTTCCCGTTCTTTGTCTGAGCCTTCGGTGCTTGTTGCAGGCAGAGGTGGGGTGCTGCACTGGAGCAACCTTTGATCAGACCCAGTGTGGTCATTCTCCGGATCCGGTGGAGCAGACGGCGCCTGCTCCCCGGCGCGCTTTAGCTGTCTGTCCCCAGCTGGTGCTGAACAGCTTGTCCTGCCTGCACTGCCCTCGGAGGACAACTCGGCGCTGGTTCAGCTGCAGTGCTGCTGACACCCCTCATCGATGGTAGGTAATTTTCAGTGTAGACAAGATGCCGGAGCCCAGGCCAAGTTTGTGGGGCTGTGAAATTTAAAAATTTCCTTTTTGTAGCAGGAGCCCATTGACCTGAACTCAGCGGGATGTGCTGGCGTGATCTGGGCACGTCGTGCTGGAGCTGTGGCTGGAGGCTGGTGACCAGGGTTCCTCTCTGCTGGTGACAGCAATGCTGCGGAGGAATTCCTGTGTGCCAGCACTTCTCTGCTGGAGAAGGGCGCCAGCAGCGCCTGTGCGGAGTCACTGACGTGCTGGGCTAATGCAATCTCTGATCCTTTCTGGAGACCATCAAACCCACAAGCGTTGAGGTGGTTTACATGAGCGAATGGGATGGCACAGTCTGCGGTGAGCACACCTGCCCCCCTCCCACCGGTGCTGCAGCAGCCTGGGGGCAGCGCAAGTTGGCTTCACGTGCCCTGCTCTCAGGTGCATGTTCTGACAGCCTGGGCTGAGTCCCCACCCGAGCTGTGAGGTTTGGGGGCAAAGGATGGACATGGCAGCCCTCGGGGACAGAAATGCTGGGGACGCAAAGAGCTGTCTTGGTGCCGCCATGCACTGTCTCGCTGGGGAACGTCTGACGGCGGCTGAAGAAGCCCAGCTCCCCCTGGCTGGCCCCCCCCACCCAAAGGCTGGTGCAGGCTGCGACATGCCACGTGCTGGGAGCCCCACAGCGTGTCCCGGCAGAGGCAGCGCGTGTGTCCCTGCAACTGGCACAGGCTCTGCTCAACCCAGGGCTCACTGTTTGGACGGGGGTCCTCCCTCTGTGTTTGCAGCCAGGAAAGTCTCTGCGGGAATCGTCTGCTACCAGTGTCTGCCCTGGGCTTGTTTCGATGTCCAAGATCTGCCTCTTCCTCCCTCTTCATGCCACCCACATTGATTCCTTCCCTCTCTGGTTGCTGTGCCCTCCCCTCTTGCTGCTTTCATAACCCTGCAGCAAGCTGTGTTTCTGTGCTGGCTGTTCTGTGCCTGATGGCATCTGTGTTTGATCCTGAATAACGAGCCTTTAGCAGGCAGGCCCGGGATGTTTGTATTTCTTGCTCTCCGTATGTATGATGCTGACCTCTCAGTATTGTGTTCTGAGTTGCATGTGCTGTATGTAACCTGGCTGTCCTTGAGTGAGTCTGTGTTCTTAATTAAATTTGCTCCCGTCTTAGGAAATGGCTGATGTGACATTAGATAAGCCTAAAACCAGCTTTTTTCTTTCCAAGGCGCTCCTGGCAGTGATTCACTGCTCTTTTTCAACTTCCTACTTAGTTGCTTACTTAGTGAGATGAGGAGGAAGAGTATATCCCCCCCTTCCAGAATGAACATGGTGTAAAATTCCTTTTTCCGCACCCACTCGACTGGCTACGAAAGGTCGCATCCAGCCGTGCCTGTGAGGTCCTTGTGGGACCTCCTCCCTGTGCCGGGCACTAAGGCAGCGCTGCAGCAGCAGCGGGGTGCTCGCAGACGCTGCTGTCTGCTGGCGATTGCCTGGAGCCGTGGGACAGGTCCTGGGGCTGGAAAAGTCGCTGCTGGCTGGTGCTGCCGCCCTGGAGGGAGCAGATGTTCCCTGGCTGTTCCCTCTGCGGGGCACGGTGGCAATTTTTACCTCATGGTGATGTAAGCTTCTGTCGGCAGGTAAAACAAAGCCTTTTAATTGTCCTCTGAAACTGGCTTCCTTATCTTTATTCAGTGCTTCATAGCATTTGGTGATGTAATCATGGGATTGGGACACCAGAGCGAGCCCAGAGATGCTGTGTGAGGCTGCTCTGGTGTGGAAGCCCTCGGGTGCTGGGTAGAGATGAAGGAGACATAATTAGGCTGCTCAGAGGGAGAGAGCGTGGCAGTCTCCAAACATGCCGTTCCTGTGAATGGGAGCGGTCATGCCTCTTCTCAGTGCTTCAGACAGAGAGCGAGAGCTGCAGGCACTCCCAGAGAAAAGCAAAGGGCAGGGGAGGCCTGTGTTCGTGTAGGAGTATGGCCGAAACCCACCTGGGCAGCTCCCTCGCCTGCTGCTTCTGTGCCTCTGCTGTGCTGCCCAGCGCTGCCTGCAGTAGGGGATCGCCCGCCCCATCGCTGCAGCGGGGCCGATCCCTTCTCATGGGGGTTTTGGCGTTACAGAGTTTAAAAACGCAAACCCCTCTGCGCTCCCAGGTGTACCATCACAGGCACAGTTCAGGCTCCTGCACCCGGAGGCGCTTTCAAGCCTGGCCATGCAGCCCCGCGGAGAGGCTCGCCCGCGGAGGGGGGGGTTCGGGGGGGGGGGGGGGGGCGCGG
>NW_008824011.1:34478-37916 GCF_000699105.1 Pygoscelis adeliae
GGGGGGGCTGGTGCAGCCCCCCGCCTCCAGCCCATGGCTGCTCTGAGGTCATTGCCACATCTGGCCATGGTGATTAGGGCTTGCTGGCCAGGGCGAGGCGGAGCTCAGGGGGCTGGTGCTGAGATAAGGCGCTATCAGGCTGTGCACACTCAGATCCCACTGGTCGGGGAAGGAAAAACGCTGGTAGGTTTTTTATTTAATGCGCTAGCTTGGAGCAAGAGTTGTTTCAGTTTTATAAATTTATATGTTGGGATAAACTTGCACACGGGTTACATCTGAGGATTTCCTTAGCCCAGAGTTACAGAAGTTATCTGCCTGGGGTTCAAGCCACAACTGAGGTTTGGGTGACATTTCCTCCCTGAACTTGTGTGCACTGGGGCAAAGAGGGACACAGCAGGAGGAGGCTGGGAGCCCCCATGGGCATGGGGTGCTGAAGCCAACCATGAAACAAGTCCTGGGTCGCTGCAGAGCCCTCCTCTGCTCTGACTGTTCCCGGGATGGGCACCCCGTGCCTCGCAGCCTGAGCTGTGCATCCCCCGTCTGTGGGGGATGCCTGCAGACCCATCCTGGCCCCTCTGTCATCCCACCCTGAGCTCCGGGATCAGAACGGACAATTCCTGGCAGGGCTTGCTGGAGCAGGGAGCTGAGCAGGGTTTTGATTCATGATCTAATCCCGAGGAGAGTGATTACACAGTCCCCTGTTCTCTTCCTGGCAGCCAAATGCAAGTGAGAAATGAGTTACGTTGCCTGATTGCAGCGGTTCCTCAAAGCGAAGGGCTGGCGCTGGCACCCGCAGCCCAGAAATGTCACCCTGATAATGGCCGGGGAGCTGTGGGCACCATTGCAGCCCTGCAAGGTGCAGCTGATTGCGGAGCAGGGACTTCCTGATTTCAGGCCAAGCTGGCTCCAGCTTGGTGTCCTGGGCCAGGTCAGGAGGGGACCTGCACCCCTGCCCGAGCTGCCTCCCCCCTGCCCGAGCTGCCTCCCCCCTGCCAAGTTCACAGTGTGATATGGCATTTGAGGGGGTGGTTGGGGAACTTCTCAGGCCGTTCACCAGGGAGGTGTGGGAGGGCAGCAGTTGGAGCAAACTATACCCCTAATCTCCTCTGCCATCTGCAGGGGCCTCACCAGGACCAGGACACTCCTCTGCTCCTCTGGGATCTTCTGAGGCATCTCGTTTCACAAGGAAAATTCTTGATAAAGGGACACGAGCCTTTCAGAGACTAAGCCGAGATCCCTGCCTGGCTCCGTGCCTCTCACTGAAGAGCTCAGGTACCCTGCCAGCCTGGGCTGTGTCCCCGTACCTGGGCAGTGCGGGGTCCCTGGCAGGGACCCCCGCATGGGGGCAGCCACAGAGCTGGCCAGGCAGGGCTCAGCCAACATTTTGGCTGGCCGCAGCTGGGAGCCACGCCGCAGCTGGGAGCTGCGCAGGTTCAGTCTCCCTGCCCAGCTCAGGGCTGGCTGCCCTCGGGCCCCCATTGCGGACGGGCCAGGTCCGTGGCTGCCTTGCTCCGTGCTGTGCGGAGGGACTGAGGAGCTGGGACCGGTTTTCTCTCTTTGGGGTCACAAGGCTGGGGACAGCCAAGCTGAGCGCCCCTGGAGCACACGCCCGTCCTGGGGCAGTGGGAGCTCCCAGCACAGCAAGCGCCCTTCCCCTCCCGGGACAGATCTGTTTCCCTGTTTAATTCAGGAAGCCATCAGCATGCGCTGGCCGGTGCTGGGATCGATCCTCCAGCAGGCCCCACTGCTGCCTGAGCTGCCAGATTTGCCTTCGCTTTGGCAGCTGCAGAAGGAGATGCGGCGCTGCCAGTCCCACGGATCAGGCTGAGCATTTTCAGCCAGGAAGGATTGAAATCTCCACCTCTGCTGGAAGCTGTAGTCAGGACAGGATAAAAATAAAAGCAATTACTTTTTAAGCAGGGAGGTTTTTAAACCTGACATATATTACATGAGTAAAATCTGCAGCCTCATGGCCTGTGATGGGCTCCGGAGGAGAGGCAGAAGCTGAAGGACGGCTCCTCACACGCCTCCTCCTGCCCTCCTGGGCTGGGGTAGTGATTGCCTGGCTCCTGCGCAGGATCCTTACTTTGTGCCGCCTGCGAGGTGCTTGAGGAGAGAGTTCAGTAGGAGCGGGAAAGCCCAAGACATGCAGCATCAGAGGCAGCTGTGAGGGGACCAGGGGTGCACCCCTTTCTGTCAACGGATCTGGTGAGAAGTGAGCAGGTCTGGGGCAGGGTGCATCTGAACAAAGCCTGTTGTTTGGCAGAGCTGAGTCAAACCATGTCGCATCTTACAACACGAGAGTTTTTCTGCACCAGGGCCGGCATGAGCACTGCACCCATCAGCCGTCTGTCCCAGCCTTTTGTCTCTGGCAGCCGTGGACACCCGGTGCTCCGGCCAAGGGGCCACCTCTCCCGCAGGCAGCAGGCAGAGCCCTGCGGGGGGGGCAGGCACTGAACATGCGTCTTTCAGCCAGCAGTGGCTGTTCCCCCGGGACTGTGCCCCACGCACGCTCCAGGGAGCACAGGGCTGGGTGAGGATGCGGTCACTGCTCTCTGCTCACCAGCCTGCACTGCAGGCAAGCGGCTCTCAGCAAGGAGATGTCGGTCAAACGCCTTCCTGGGGAGGTGGTACCTGGTTTATCTGGTGAGCTGGAGAGCAGGGCTGGACAAGTGGGATCATGCGGAGGGAGCAGAGCCTGCCTGCGCATGGGAGGTCAGCACTGTGACAGTCTAGCCAGGGCTTTTGTAAGAAAAACGTTTCATTAAGTGCTTTTCCCTTCTCCCGCCGGACAGGGGGATTTGTGGGGCTGCAGCTCTGTGGAACGTGGCCTGCAGCTGTACTGCGGATCCAGCAGCCCCAGATCACCCGGTGTCACCCTGCGTGCACCAGGTTAGCGTTTGAGGAGGACATGGCTGTGCTCCCATGTCGATCCTCTCCTTAATGTTTCCGGTACCGTTGAGTAGAAACAATCTGACCTTAGGGAAAAGAAATTAGCGCCGGCCTCAATTGCTTTGTGTTTTGTATAAACAGCCTCACCGGGTAGAACAACCTCCTCATTTAACCTGGAGAGACAACAAGCTCTTGTCCGGGCTTTTGGCTCGCGCAGGGCTGACACACACGTTTGTATCTTCCTATTTGCATGACCCTAATTTCAGGATTTCGGACCGCAGTGAACTCGGAGAGGAACGGCTGTCTGGGACGGCGCGGGCAGCGCGGGGGCTGATCCCGCAGCCCGGGGAGCAGGACGGGGCTTCTCCTGGACACGCTGCCACGGAGCCCCGAGTCAGAAGCTCCGAGGAAATGTCTAAACCAGGCGCTTTCCTACGGCTCGACTTCGGCTGCGTCGCCCCGCCTGGGGCTTCGGTTAAAGCGGCCCCATCGCCCGGAGGCCCTCCGGGGGCGGCGGGCGGGGAAGGGGCTGCCCTGCGGGGAGGG
>NW_008824011.1:38964-40715 GCF_000699105.1 Pygoscelis adeliae
CAGCGCCCCCCGGCCCTGAGCCCCTCTGCCCGCCGCTGCCTGCCCGGGCTGCCGTGTGGGAACTGCGGGGCATCTCCCCCGGGCTGGAGCCCGTCTCAGAGGGCGCAGGGACCCGAGAGCCCCCGATTCTGCCAGGCACGTCGGCACCCTTCAGCAGTCGGGCTGCAGCAGCAGAGCAGGGCAGGGCACCTGCAGCTGGGCTCGGGCTCCCCTCGCTGCCCTGCGCTGCGCCCGTCTCTGCCGGTGCCTTGGTGCCGCACGGGGCTCTTGGCCCAGGCCCAGGCTCCCTGCTTAACACTGCTGCTCGCAGCCCTCCTGCCCGTCACATGCTGTTTTCCATTTGCCTTCTCACTGCCTGCACTATGGAGCACACCGGGGTGCCCGTGCCCCTGGTGCCAGTCCCTGCTCCGGGGGTTTACAGGTGGATCCAGGACCGGCTGCTGGCACTGAGCACCCCGCTGCCTTTTCAGTGCCCACCAGCTTGCAGCTTTCCCTTTGGAAGGGCAGTGAGGGCAGGGGTGCCCTCTTCTGTGCCGGCCTCCGCACGCACGCCTGTGCCAGTGCTGGAGCTGGCTCCGAGGTTTGCTCCGATAGCCTTCGGTGTGCTCTGGGACACGTGCCTGCAGCGAGCCTGGAGCTGGGCGTCAGTTGGGAGCAGGGTACGGCACGACCTTGCTGCGCTCTGTCTGCTTGTCCTTGGCTGAAGCAGTGTCCATGGGCACCTGCGTGTGGTTTCTGTGATGCTACCAGGGGCTCTCTGCTGGGAGCACCTGGACCTGTGGTTTTCCAGGTCTCTGAGCAGCGTCCCCATCTCCTCTCTGCTGCTGCGCTCCTCCGTCCCCTTTGCTGCTCTGCAGCCCGGCAGCGGGATGCTAACAGCGGGACGCTGAGGGCAGCAGTGAAGGTGTTGGCTCCGCAACGCCGTCTCCTGCTCGTTGCTTTTGATGGGCCTGATCTTGTCCATGGAGATGCACAGGGAGAGCCATGCCATGGGGCTCCCTTTTCTCCTTGAAGCCCCTGGGAAGCAGCTTTGGCGAAGTCCAAAGTCTTTGACAGGCTCCTGACCCTGGGGTGGCTGCTTGTGGCTGGAAGGTCCAAGTCCTTGTTTACACAGGAAAACGTGTCTTGCAAGTTTGTTGTCTTGTTCCTAAAACCTTGGTGCAGCTGCAGGCGGCTGCCCAGGCTGGGTCCTGGGGGGGGCTGCAGCCCAGTAGTGCAAGAAGAGATCCTGAGATAGCGGTGGGTGATTTCTGGAGGGGCTGACTGTGGCCTCTTAGCGAGGAAGGTGACGTCTTGGGCCTCAGCCTGCCTTTGTGGGTTGCACAATTGCTTCAGCTGGCTGCCGAGAGCCGCCGGCTCAGCGCTCCCTCCCTCGCGCGGCTCCGTCCGAACACTCCTGAGCTCCGTTTGAGTCCCGTGTCCCTTCGGGTGGCAGGGGAAGCGCCAGCCTGCTGCTGGCAGGGGAGGGCTCTCCTTGGCGAACCCAGGGCTTTCTCTGGATGAGTCAGCTGTGCCCGGTGCTTCCCGCCTGGCTAGCTCCGTGTGCCTCCCTGTGGGTCTCAGCCCCTCATTGCAGACGTGCCCCAGCTCCCCTGCACTGGCAGCTGGCACACGTAGCGGGGCTGGCAGCACAGCTCGCACCCTGCCCTCCTGCTCATCCCCATGGCCGGGCTGCGCTGCCCTGCGGGGCCCCTGTCCCTACTCCAGCTGTGTCAGGGCAGCTCCTGAGTGGCTGCTGGGGCTGGGGGGGG
>NW_008824011.1:41102-42733 GCF_000699105.1 Pygoscelis adeliae
GACCTGGCTCCCTCCGCCACCCGTCGTCACCCTCCCAGGGGAGCGCAGCCCAGCTGTTGCTGAGAGCCCCTCGAGGGCCAGCCGGCATGGGCAGCCCTGGCCCTGCTCCTGTCCCGCGCAGCCCCGGTGCCTGCCCGCTGCCTCCATCCCTCCCCCCAGCCCTCTCCCTTCCCCACTCGGTATTCAGCTCCGTCCCACTGACTGCTCTTTATCCAGTGTCTCTTGTCCCAAAATCCATGTCCCACGAGGGGCTGAGAGCACAGAAACAGACTTTTAAAAGTTTGGTTTTTTTCAGCAATCATGCAAAGAATCAGACACTGTGACACAAATACGGGATTTAGAACCACAAATAAAGATGGTTGTGGTTCTGCCCTTTTAAAAATAGCTTTGTCCTGTGTCTTTCACAGTTCTCCTTTTATTGCCTTTCAATTCTAAATGAATACCTAACCTCAGCCCTGACCTGTTCCGGTCCGGAGAGCCTCGTCCAACTGCCGTGATGGCTCCCAATCCCAAATCCCAGCTCTCCGTGCCGTCCTCGCCCTGCCCTTCCCTCCCCAGTGCCTGGCGACCTGGAGGCCATTTTTGCCTGTCTCCTGCCTTCCTGTGGGACCCCTCTGGGGACCTGCCTGTCCCTGTCCCCCCATGCCGCTGCCCCCCAGTCCTGAACGCAGTGTCTGTCTTTGCCTCCTGCCCGCGTCCCGCAGCCCTGCCGTGACCTGTTTGTGCTTTCCAGCTTTAGACTGGGGACTATTTCTGTTGATAGGTGCTGCGGGCGGTGGGGAAGGAGGAAGCAGGGAGGAAACCGGAGGCCCGGAGCGGGGTCGAGCTGTAAATACCTGGCCGTGAGCGGTTTTCCTGTGGGTCCCCTCAGGCTCCCTGCAGGCGAGAGCAGCCTGGGCGGTGGATGCTGCCGTGCCTCCCCCAGCTCCCTCGCCCAGGTCAGGCAGGTAACCTCGGCCAGCTGTCCTGGGGGCTGCAGGGCACCTTTCTTCCCAGATTCCTGCATCTTCCCAAATCCTGTCTGTCACATGCTCAGCCCATCCTGCCTGCGCTGTGGTTGGGAATCATGCTGCGACTGAGCCTGGTGAGGCCCTGGGGCAGTGCCTGGGGCTCAGCCCCGCATGGGGCTGGGAGCTCTGCCTGTCCAGGAGATGAACCAAGGAGACTGGGGGGATTTGCTCACTGGGGGTCCTGTGGGCTTGGGAATGTGAGCCCCAGGTTCACTGTGCCAGGTTCTCTGCCGGGGGGCTCAGGACCTCCCCGCAGCTGGAGGTGCTGTGGCCATGGCCGGAAGGAGGGTGCTGGGCAGTCTCCAGTGCCTGCTCTGTGTCCCGCCACGGCGTTGCTATGAACGTCCCTCCGGTGCGTGAGTGCCCCCCTTTCCGGGCACGACTCTCAGTCCTGCACTATGGGGCTTTCACAGGCCACCACCGGGACCCCCTGCCTGGGTCGTTGTGGAGCTGGGGCCCTGCAAGGGCTGCAGTAGCAGGAGAGCCCTGCTAGGGCTGCGGACTCTGTGCCGAGCACTGGCGCTTCTTTACGCTGGGGAGAGCCTCCTGCCGCAGAGGCGAGAGCTGTCCTCGGCCCCCATGCCCAGCCCTCCTTCCTCCCGTGCTGGCCTCGGCTCCTGC
>NW_008824011.1:42917-45858 GCF_000699105.1 Pygoscelis adeliae
CGGTCCGTGTGGGGCGGCGGGGCTCTGCTGGCAGCCCTGCCTGCCCTGCCCTCTCCGGTGCCCAGTGCCTGGATGAGCAGCTCCTCCGGCTGGGCTGGGGCTGAACTGGGCTCCACTCCCCACTGCTGGCACTCAGTGGGGAAAGCATCCAGGCGCCCAGCTGTGCAACCAGCTGCCACTTCAGTCGTGTGGGAGGAACGGTGCTGGGCGAGCCCAGCAGTCCTGGCACAGGCTCGGGGGACAAGTTTGTCTCCCCCAGGCCTTGCTCCAGGCACGCTGGGAGAGGTGGCCTTGTGCCAGGGGTTCTGCCTGGGGTTGCTGGTGGCATGGCGGAGGCTGTGCTGGCACAGCTGCTCCAAGCGGGGTCCCCTCTTGCCGAGCTGGGAGAGCCAGGGCCACCCGTGACTCCCTCCCTGCCCCTGTTCGCAGCCCCTGTCAGCTTCCCCCGTGCCCTTGCAGGTTTGCGGGGCGCGGTGAAGCCTCCAGGCTCCTCGGTGGGGAATGGGGGGCCAGGGGGTCTGAGGGCGGCTGCGGTGCTGGGCAGGGCAGCCAGTGTGCTGCTGGGCTGCGCAGGGGCTTCAGTTGCTGTTTTCCTCCTTGTGTATGAAAGGTCCCATTCATCCTGCTGCAGCAGGGCTCAGGTTCTCATCTGGGCTGAGCCGGGTCCCTGAGCGTGTGTTAAAAGCAGAGGGGATTTTGCAGTGGCTCCAGCCCAGCCATGGGGCCGGCTGTGATGCAATGAAAATATTACGAAAGCTGCCCGGGCTGATGGATGGCGGCTGCTGGCCAAGGTGCTGAGCACGGCACTGGCAGCGCCTGGCAGGGGGAGCGCCGGGGCCGCCCGGGGGAGGGCGGGGTTTTCGGGAGCGTGGGCTGGACAGGGGTCCTGGCTGGGTGGCCCCCGGGCTCTGCAGTGGCCAGGCTTTTGGGATCCTGGGCTGCAGGGGAGCCATTGCAAGGGATGCTGCTCTCCTCCTGCCCCTGCCCGGGGCTCAGCACTCACAGTTATCTGGGCTCAGGGCAGGACCTGGCTCCTTCTGGGTCTGGCCAGCTGGCTCCCCCCTTCCTGCACTACAGGGCTGTGTCCCTCCAGGACGAGGGGTCTGCATCCTCCCCGCTGGCCCTGGCCCCAGCTCTGCTCAGTGCCTGTGTCAGCGCTCGGCTTCGGTTTCCACTTTAATTAACTCGAGCAGGAGGAACATGGAAAAACCTGGGCTGGAGCCTCCCCCGCCTGCTTTCCCCAACAAAGGCCTCATTGAGGCTGGCCCGGCACCCTGCCATGCCGGTGCCCGGTGCTGGGAGCCGGTGGTGCCCCAGTGGGGGGCAGGGCTGTCCTGGGGGGCAGAGGGGCTGCGGCCATCGGGTCTGCACGGGGCATGCTGGTGGGCGGCGGCTGTTGCAGAGCCCCTGCACATCCTCTCAGCTGGGTGGCTGCAGGCTGGGGAACCCCATCCTATGGTGGGGTGGTGGGCACCAGCTGAGGGCTAAGAGCAGCGGGCGTGGGGATGGGCAGCCCTGGCACAGGTCAGCTTTCACAGCAGGGAAGCACACGGGCTTCTCGATGCACCATCTGTTACGGGAGACTTTGGCTATCCCTCCCCAAACCAGGGGAGACCGGCTCCATCCAGAGCAGCACTGCGGAGAGCCGGGGTGCAGGGACTGTCCAGGTGGGGTGAGACCATGGTCTGGGACAGCCCCAGGCCCGCATGAGCCCTTGTGCTGGGGCACAGCAGGTCTGACCCCAGGTCTGCACTGGGTCCACAGCAGCCCCTGCTGCCTCGTACGTAGGGAGTGGGGACGAGGATGTGAGGGTCTTTCATAAGGCAGGGCATCCCCCTGTGCTTGCCGGGGACCCCACATGCCCCCCTCACTTCCCCACTGGCTCCTGCAGACGCGGAAGCTGTCGAAGACGGAGCGGCAGCGGGTCAGCGGGGAGGGGGAGATGCTGAAGGGGCTGCAGCATCCCAACATCGTCCGCTTCTATGACTCCTGGAAGTCGTCCATCAAAGGCCAGATCTGCATCGTGCTGGTCACAGAGCTCATGACGTCCGGCACCCTGAAAACGTGAGCAGGGACTGCCAGGTCGGGGTGCACAGGGGAGGAGACGGGGGTCTCTGCCGTGATGGGGAGGCAAGAGACAAGTCTGCACACCCTGCCTGGGCACCTGACATGGGCGTTCAGGTGGGGATGACGGGCTGTGGTGGGCTTGGGTGGGATCTGAGCGGATGACGGGGCAGGGCTGGGAGCTGGAGACAGAAATTGGGGGTCGCTGCTGGATGTTTGGAGACCCAGGAGCTTCACTGGCACCGTCCTGCGTGGGGGTGGTGTGGCCCGGGCACCCTGGTGCCAAACGGGGTGGTAGCACTGGCCGCTCGCCCCGTCTGGCTCCTGGCACCGGTGGCTCAGGGAGCTCGGCTCCTCCTGGGTTGCGTTTTCTGTGCTGTCGGTGCAGAGCCCAGCCGGGGAGGGGACCGGGTGCCCCTGACTCCAAGACGCTCTTTGCCACTCGCCCTGCGTGGCACCCGTGTCCAGATGGGCTCAGTATGGTGGTGGGAGAAAGGTGCGCTGGGGCCAGGGCGTGGGTCCAAGCCCCATGTGTCCGAGCTCCGTGGGTCCCTTGGCAGCTATCTGAAGCGGTTCAAGGAGATGAAGCTGAAGGTGCTGCAGCGCTGGAGCCGGCAGATCCTCAAGGGGCTGCATTTCCTGCACACCCGCTCACCCCCCATCATCCACCGTGACCTCAAGTGCGACAACATCTTCATCACGGGCCCCACCGGCTCGGTCAAGATCGGGGACCTGGGCCTGGCCACGCTCAAGCGAGCCTCCTTCGCCAAGAGTGTCATAGGTGGGGTCCCGGCGTGGCCCTGGCAGGGCCAGGCTTGCCGCTGTCCCATGGTGGCTGCAGGGGGGGCGGTGGCCCGGGGGGGGTGAGCCCCGCCGC
>NW_008824011.1:46636-47571 GCF_000699105.1 Pygoscelis adeliae
AGGCCCTGGGAACCTGGTGCTGTGGCAGGGTCTGGCACAGGAGGCGCTGACACCCATTGCCCCCAGGGCCTGAAGCCCAGCAGCTTCTACAAGGTGAAGGTTCCAGAGCTGAAGGAGATCATCGAGGGCTGCATCCGCATGGACAAGAACGAGAGGTGGGGGAGAGCGGGGGCCTGGGTGGCAGAGCCCTCCCTGGCCCCCAGCCCCGTGCTGAGCTGTGCTCCCCGTAGGTACACCATCCAGGACCTGCTGGAGCACTCCTTCTTCCAGGAGGACACGGGGGTGCACGTGGAGCTGGCCGAAGAGGACGACGGCGTCAAGTCTGGGCTCAAGCTCTGGCTGCGCATGGACGACACGAAGAAGCTGCACGGCAAGTACAAGGACAACAACGCCATCGAGTTCCTCTTCGAGCTCTACAAGGATGTGGCGGAGGAGGTGGCCCAGGAGATGGTGGGTGCAGAGACGGAGGGACCCTGAGTGCCGCAGGGTCCCTGCGCCCCAATGTGACGAGCGCCCTCCCGTGCAGGTTGTCCTGGGCTTCGTCTGTGAGGCCGACTACAAGCTGGTGGCCAAGGCAGTGCGGGACCGCGTGGTCGCCATCAAGCGCAAGCGGGAGAAGCTGAAGCGTGCCCAGGATGTGCCATCGCCTGTGGAGCCGGAGCAGCCACCAGGTGTTCTGCAGCTGCTGGAGGAGCTCAAGTCCCCACTGCCACCCAGCGTGCCCACCCCAGCCACCCCCGGCTCCGGGGACTCCGTCTTCAGCAGCACCTTCCCCCCAGAGCCCGAGGAGCCAGAGGCTGACCAGCACCAGCACTTTGCCTACCGGCACACCAGCTACTCCTCAGCCACCTGTGCGTAGGTGCTGGGCGGGGGCACAGCAGGGTGACCCAGGGTGGGAGGTGGGCATGGGGGGGTCCCTCCCCACCTCCAGCCAT
>NW_008824011.1:48857-49238 GCF_000699105.1 Pygoscelis adeliae
GGGGGGCAGCAGGGGCTTGGCTCAGCCTGTCCAAGGTCTCTGCCCCAGCGCTGGGCTCAACTACATCCCCCTCAGCAGGCGGACCTGCAGCTGCAGGAGCTCTCGCACTCCATCTCCTCCTTGTCCTCGCTCAGCGGTATGTCTCTGCCTCTGTGCAGGCCCTTCCCATTCCCCCCAGCCCTGTGCAGGGTGGGTGATGGCCCCAGCTGAGCCCAGGGGGTCCCGCGGGGCACGTCCTGCCTCGGCTGAGCATTGGCTGTCACCCCTGTGCCACAGACCTGGGCTGCAGCAGCCCCAGCCTCTCGGTCCAGTCCCCCATCCTGCCGTCGCTGAGCAGCTCCCCGTCGGAGAACGACCTCGCCAGCCCCGCAGCGCTGCCGG
>NW_008824011.1:52116-52887 GCF_000699105.1 Pygoscelis adeliae
CCCCCCCCGGCCCCCTCCCTGCCGTTCTCAGCCTGTTTGCTCAAGCCCGGCCCCAGCTGCAGGATGTGTGCGAGGCGCTGCCATCCCTCATGGCTTTGCTCTGAGCTGAACCGGCGCAAAGCAGAACCCCCACCGCATCCCAGTCCCGATGCATCCCCACCCCTGCCACCGCGCTGTCCTCCAGCTCTGCCCTGGGGCCGCTCCAGCCCCGATCCCTGCAGGGACAACGCGTGGGGCCCGACCCAGCCACCCCGGGGCTGCCCTGCTTGCTGCCGCCCTCACCTCGCTCTGCACAGCCGAGAACAAGCCGGTTGCGGAGCGGGAAGAAGCTTCCCTTGGCCCCGTCAGGCAATGCAGCTGGTGCACCAGGAACAGCAGCGGGTGCACTTTGTTACAAACTGATGTCTGGAAAGTGTTTTCATAAATACAAATTAAATACAAATTAAATACAAATGGGATCTGCCTGTGTCTGTCCGGCGGGACTTGTGGACGTTGTCCTTGCTGTTGGCTCACGATAAAAGATGATAAAATGACGAGCCAAGTAGAAAATTCCATCTCGGCAGACACCTGCAAGTGTGGCAAGCGGGTGGCAAGATCCCGAGCTGGACTCTGGCCCCAGCCGCTCTAACAACAGGCACCGACGCAGTCTCCAGACAGGGTATTTATTGTGGAAAGCGATAGGGACGTGGGCACCCCCGCCCTTCCCAAGAGCGAGTCCCTGGCACAGACCCCGTCCGCTCTCCAGGAGAAAGGCGGCTGCCTGCAGGGGAG
>NW_008824011.1:53928-62466 GCF_000699105.1 Pygoscelis adeliae
GTCTCTGACCTGAGCGGGTGAATGGGGTCCCAGGTGCAAGCAGCGCCCCGGTGCTGTGACCCGGGCCCCGTCTTCGGCGGGATCGCTGCCGAGATTATTGAGGATACGCTGATCCGTTTGGCCACGGAAAACGAACAGTACCTGAGCGAGCTGTCGGATCAGGCCGGGTGCTTCAAAGAGCCACAGATAGTGGGTGAGGCCCTCTCTCTCGGCTGCAGCTAACCCCCGAGATGGTTAACAGCTGTATAATTAGCTTCAGTTGACTGAAGTGAATGGCTGTTGCACTTTTTTGCAGAATTTATATTCCTTTTGGCTGAAAAATGGCACTTGGACCAATCGGCAAGGTACCAAGCGGTAGAGTTACTTGAAAGGTAATAAATATCCTGAACGCTCGGTGCATCTCTCGTTTCTTTCACATGGTTACGCTGTGCATGCTCTGTACCACTCACTCAAATAACGTATAATGGTTTTTTGTGCGTCTAGAGCTTTGTCTCTTTAGTCATTTAATTCCAATTAA
The DNA here is from genome assembly GCF_000699105.1 of Pygoscelis adeliae. Taxonomy (NCBI): domain Eukaryota; kingdom Metazoa; phylum Chordata; class Aves; order Sphenisciformes; family Spheniscidae; genus Pygoscelis; species Pygoscelis adeliae. Next base: position 54,446 of record NW_008824011.1, read on the forward strand.
CAGTTATCTGTATATTCTGAGTACATACAGAATTGCTTGTCTTCCTTTTTCTTAGCAGAAGAGACCCGTTTTCTGAGAAATTGTGTTTTTTGTAGGTTTATGATCAAGCAAGTACAACAAATCTGTAAGTCCTCCAGAGAGAACGTTAAAAGCCGTGAACAAGACCAAGACAGCAGCTGGAGCTCTCTGAAAGATCAGATATACAGCACGTTTGTCCTGCGACTTGTGTCATGCATTCAGCTTGCAAGCAAACTTTCCTTACACTATAACGTAAGCCAGCTAAACCTTTTCCTATAGCATATTTTTAGCAGTGTGGTAAATTGTGTAGTATATTAACCTCTCCTCCTCTCTGAAAGGCAATAGTGATAACAAAATGCAAAGGATATTGAAATGGAGGCCTAAATCTCTGCCGTTTAGGGCAGATTAATTGTCACTCATCACGTAACAATTTGTCAGGAAATGTTCCTGCTACTGGGGGAAAAAAGTACAGGCAGCGGGAAAACTCAGCCTGTGGTTGTCGAAAATTGTATGGCTAGAGAGGGTTCACACCTGTCTGGGGAGGGTTTGTGGAGTAGAGGAAACCTACGGGGAAAGAAGGTCTGAGCTGGACTTCTCATGCCAGCTTAAAAGACGAGTTAGACAGCTGGGTTAGCGGGCAGCATCGCCGCTGCAGTGGCTCGTGCTTAAATTCAATGGGAGGAGTAAAGCAAGAAAATACTTTGTTCTTAGCGAGTGCCTTATTGCCTAGAAGATAATTTGTCTTTTTTTTCCTCTTCAGATAGTTAACAGTGACACAGCTTTAAAATTTCTGCAATCCTTAAAATACTCATACACTAAACAGGAATTGCTGGAGTCGGAGCTTGCCGTTTTGAGAACTCTGCACTTCCAGATCAACGTGTCAACTCCTTTGGCTTACGTGGAATTGCTTCTAGAGGTTTTAGGTAAGAGTATTAATAGGAGAGAATGGGAAAGAATTCTTCTAAAAGCGTAATAGAGCTATTACTGATCTGAACCAAAATGTCTCATCTTCCAGATTTTTGCACGCTGTGAAGGCACATGAAACGTTTCAGATTCTCCAGGGCTTTACTGTTCAGATGAGCACTTTGTCCTTAGTAGAATCTGATGAACGTTGTTGGACAGCCAGGTGTGACTCATTCAGTAAAAGAGTAAGAGTTTAAAACTCCCAAAACCTAGCGTAAGGCCACATTTTCTACAATGACTTACCATTTTCTTTGCCCAGGTCTGACAACCTGAATTTCAGAATGAGTGAAATTATACTGAGATTGAGAAAGCCTACGGCATGAGGTGGCCTGTGGCATTCAGAAACAAAGGGCAGTTGTCACCAGAAATCTTCATCCCTCGCTTACAGTAACTAACGCTCCTTTCTAATTCAGTTTAATGACTCAAAATGCGTGGCTGACTATGCATGGTCTCTGTGCTAGGACATAATGGCTGCCTGCTTCCTGCAAAACCATTACATGGCATGTGCATGCAGCTACTAGACTTCTCTTATCTTGCAAGAGATACCATCTACGACACTTTGTTGAAGATTGCCATCGAAAATTCGACACCAAGCAAACTGCAGGTGTATGTAGCTTACGTGACTATTGCTTAAAATAACTACGTGAAATTAAAACCCTAAGAAATAGTAGCATAATTCCCATTGTGCCATTTTTTGGGGCATGTTTTAAAAAAAATTTAATTTGGGGTGCTTTCAGCATTGTTTATTGATCTTAATATACCAGTTCAAAGCAACGTGCTTCACCACGTTTGCTTCAGGGGCAAGCTAGGAAAGCGTTTAACTTAACTGTAAAAAATCCAGCTTTAGCACCATCAATTAAAGCTAACAGTATCGGGCTTTATTTGGACTGAATAAGCTAACATGTCTGTAGGCTGTGTAGCGATTACAGAAGCAGGTGCTTTAGAACTGTAAAACTAGCATCATTTTACACCAGAAGATGCTTTTACTTCTGCAGAGCAAAGTTTTTGACAGTAAAGGAAGATTTCATGCTCTTGGCTGTTGGAATCATCAGCACAAGCGTGTTCGTACTAAACCCCGGGCACTGGAAGCAGGTACAGTCGCTCCTAAACACATTAGCTCTACCTGAAAAAAATGTGGAGGGTGTTTATGCGTTTGGGCATAGCAAGAAGACAGACTCCACTGGGAGTAGCATGAGGGAGGTGACGTCGTTCAGGTTTTTTAGCAGGAAGCGTGTGTACTTTTGTAAGAGTGGTAGGAGGGTGCACGGGCAATTCCGCAGGAAGGCTTGTGCTTGCACTAGCGTGAGCGTATCCTCACACCTCAGCTTCTTTACAGCCAGAACAAACCCCCACAGACATTGTTTCGTCGGCAGGTGGAGAAGCAATCCCATGGGACAATTTTCTGCCCAGACTGCTACTGAATACTGTAACAAACAGCCTATTACAGATAGTAGCTTTTTCATTTTACTTTAGTAGAAGCAATTAAATTAAAAAGAGCACAAAACAAAAAAAAACATAACAAGCAAGCAACCAAACAAAAAAAACAACCAAATAAAAAAACGTACTGAGAAACTTCAACTTTTGTTGAAGTGCACCCACAGAGCACTACCATTCTCATTAGATTTGGGGGGTTAAGAAGTATGTCTGTAAACTAATGTCTCTTAGGGACTGTAAATATCTTTTTTTTTTCTTTTAAGGTTGTGGAGCATTTAAACTGTATCACTGGCATTACTTCACAAAGTATCTTAGAGTTTTCTTATGCAGTACTGAAACACATTGTTGGCAGTACCACTCCAAAGCAGCACTATAGTAACTGTGGAACAAAAGCTCCAGAGAACAGAATTATGCCTCTTAAATAGAACTGTCTTCTATGGCCAGTCGCTAGCACATCAGTAGCAAACTGCTACGCTGCCAATACTAGTCCACCTCCCGTGATACCACACAGGGCACCCAACGCAATTTGGTTTTACTTTTGGTTTTGAACACCAGGTGTTCTGCAACGTTTCGTACGTTACGTGTTAATTAGAAAAGCTTGTCCTTTCAGGCAATGCACTAGTGCTGTGAAGGGAGGCACACAGGAGCAAAGCAGCATTTAGAAATACCTCTTTCAGCACCAAAAGCTTTATTGTAAGAGCTGCATCTTCTAAGTTATGAATGTAAGTTTCCTTTAAATAAAAAGAAAACTCTTGAGAAGAGTCAAGTTTCGAAAAGGCATTAATGTGCATGGTGTTCTGCTTGGCAGTCTGTATTGCTAGGAGCTCACACGCCCAGCCGTTACAAACAGGGCTGTACGTACTTTCTCCACTTGCTCCTTTTTTAAAAATTAATTATTGTCTCAGGCAGCCTGCTGCAGCCAGGCTGCTTGTTCTTGTGTCCCCTCTTTGCCAGTGCTCAGAGCCTGTTTGCTCTTACCCTAAGAAAGCCAGCTAGTTGACCAGTGTTGTGAAAAGGACAGAATCCCACCAGTTTTGAAAGCGATGCAATTGTCGTGACAGCAGGCGCCTATTCGGCACGTCCATGTAAGTGCCAGGGGCTGTTTATGCTGTGCCTGGCATATGCTAGATGAAAGTACTCTTTGTGTAGAATAGTGTTCTATTATTTCCTCAGTGCACCTCTGAGCAAGAACAGGCTGCAGGAAGTATTACAAATAGTTAATGTCATCATAGCTAACACTATTTTACACGGTATCAAACCTCGTTAAGTTCAGTGGCACAAAGAAGTGCTGATATGACTTAGAAAATATTTTATTTCAAACTGCAGTTACTCTTTAACGACCAAGCAGAGCTTCTGCGAGTTCTTCCACCTTATTCCCCATGTTTGTAACATTTTGCTTTTCTAACCTTTGTGTTAAGCTGTAACAGAGTAGTATCAAACTGACTGGTGTTTTGAAGTTTGACAGTAACTTATACGCACATCTATAAACCCCAGAAGTACCAGTTTAGCATCTATTTAATAGCTGATTTTTTTATTCTGTTCAGCTCAATGATATAACTTTACATATTGCTTTTCTATATACTACTTGTAATAACGGTATTTTAAATAAAGTGTCTTGTGGATTTTTGGTATTGTAAACATTTTGTACTAGTTAATATTAAGAGACATCTTAATTTGACTTTCTCCAACGAAACGCAGACACTCTACAGCTGCCAGGACGACTTCTTTACATGGTTACTTGTTATAGAATTGGGATGAGACCCAGGCAAGACCCCACTTCAGGTTAGTTAACATGAATTTTAGTGCTTTTGTCCATTGCTCCTCAGAGTTAAATTGTGTTTTAATAGAGTAAGAGCCACCACTGCCACCTGTATCTTCAATCTTCCCTTTCTCCACGTCCATCCTGTATCACACACAAAGTTTTATTAGTGCACTACTATGGCAAGCATTTAATCTCAATACGATGTCAAGTACTAAAATTTAAATCTGACATTCGTATTATTCTATGTAAGAATACTTTGTTTTTAAAGGAAATCTAGCAAGCCTCAGGTCTTCACCTGAGGAACTAGCTTTACATTTCAATTAAACTAAGAGCAAATGCGGTAATCCTGCACGTTATAAAGAACACCGGATGATTCCAGACAGGACTGAAACAGCAAGCAGCGCTGTAGAGTGGTCCAGAGGTCAGCTAGTGCTGCACGGGACAGCATACGAGGTGTTAATTTGACATGTTATATGGCAACACTCACCTATAAGGCAAACAAAACCGCGTTTCACCTTTTTCCACTTCCTCTTTAAATTGCTGCACACAGTCCAGGAAAGCCACCATTGCATGATCAAACTTATTGTCCCAGAAGAACCTTAGGCCTCCAGAACAGTACAAGGGGAGCTCCTGGAAAAGAGATTCGTTTCAGGCACCCCAAGCACTCCCTTTTAGATATGGTCACTGCAGCCCTTTAGTCTTGTGCAAGGCTTACATCTGTCATAGGACGCTTAGAAATGGTTTGTGGCACGTAATAAGTGTGACTTGTTTTGTGGTAAGTGCCTACCGCATGCAGGCTTGGGTTCCTAATCACCAACAATCATCCCGAATCACGCTATCTTCCTCTGGCCAGCTGCGGTGTATAGTTCAAGAGTCCTGTTGGTTTTAACGCTACTGGATGGCAGAACAAATGGCTTTGATGTAGGATATGGAGCGAGATATTATTATGCTGGAGAAGTCGGGGCAGCTAGCCCTCCTGTACCGTAAATTCATAAAGAGCTGAGTTTGTCTTCTGCGTGCCCCAGCATGACCAAGGCTCTGTGGCATTCAAGATCAATGTCCTCCGACTTGTGCAGGATCTCTTACCTTCGATTTGTCCGTGAGGGACTCTAAATATGAGTGGTTGCCGTACGGTACGAGACGGTATCTGAAAGGAGATACGATTCACAGGCAGATGAGTCTAACTGTCTTTATCCGGGTCATAAGTGAAATGTGTATTATATTGCATATACCTTTGAAACTTCAGGCCCATTTTGTTAGCAAGGGCGTGTAGCAACAGCACAGTCTGCCCCCAGGCAGCATTGATCTCATTCCATTCTACAGGAACACTGGGGAGACGGCCAAGTCTGAAGTTATTTATTGTGCCAAACTGACCACTGTGCCTGTGATAAGAGGAATTATAAATAAGCGCACCGGGGCAGGAACAGCTTCTAGCATGCTATCCAAACAAGGGCCACGTACCAGCAGTTACAGAACGCACACTGCTAACCAAGCAAAAGGAGGGTTTGGGGGCTCTGGTTAAAAAGTGTATATAAACACCAACCACTTTTTCTCTTTTTATGACAGAGTTCATTTAAAAAAAAAAAAAAAACCAACATACCACCAAAACAACCAACCAAACACCCAAACCCCCTGAGCTACCTGCTCTGTAAAGCCTGACGTTACAGCGTTACCGTTGGCTAGCACGGTAGGTCCCGGTTCGTTAACAGGGTTAGTGAAAGAGCCATGTCGCAGTCTACTTGGACATCCGCACAGCGTCGCAGACCTCTCAGCTGACGCTGTTGGGAGCCGTGACCGGTTGCTTTGTTGTGGGGTAGCTATGACTTGACTAGCACCTTTCCCGTCAAACGCGGCGTTAAGCGGCCCTGCGTTGCAGGATCTTGGCAAACTGACACAATATTCCAGTGCCTACATTACCAGATGTGAAAGGTTGCATTGAACACATTGGTTTTCTTTAATTTATCCAGTTGCATCTGGGCATAGCGCATTTGGTTGTCCACACTTTTCAGCTCATCATCTAGCTCCAGTTGTTGCCTCTTGAATTCACAGTATTCTTTCTGATACCTTTTAATGAAAGCAAGACAAGAAATGCTAAGTGCAGGCTTTTACAGAAAAGTGACCGCTCACACGGTATACTAGGTTTTCTTGGTCTAGCTAACTTCAATTTTGAAAGAATAAGCCACTTGCATTTGGGCATTATTTACAGGTTTCTCCACATTATAATCTCATTTATCTGTTACCCAAAATCCCTGCCATAAACTGCAGTTGCAGTTCACTCACTGAGCTTCTTCCTGCTCCAGCCGCTCCGCCTCTGCCCTGACTCTCTCGAAGTCTTCAGCCACAATCTTGCGGTTCTTCTCAACGTCCTCTAGCTCCTGAATCAGCTGCTCTTCCTCCAGTGCAAGTTCTTTCAGTTCTGTTTGCAGTTTCTCCTTATCATCCTCGTTCATTTCTTCCAGTATCTCCAGACATCTCCTAAAAGAGAACGACAGGATTACCGAAGCAGGGATCCTGGGAAGCCCCCTGCCAACACTCCCCGGTTCCGTGACAGCCCGTGCACGCGAGCGGAGGTGCAAACAGGGACGCTGGTACCACGTGCACCTCTGGTTAATCCTGAGCTCTCTGCGTTGGTCCCGCACCGCGAGTCAGGAACGCACACGGGAGAACAGGGGAGCGAGATGGTGACCGAGGCTCTGTTACTGCCTGCCGGTAACCATCCCTGCGAAGCCCTCAACCACGCGGGAATGCTGCCACACGGGCACCGTGGGGAGGTGGCGTCAGTCCTTCTGATGGGCTCACGGACTTCAGCTGGAGTAGCTGTGTACCACAGGACTCTCAAAAATAAAATTTTCATCTCGTTCAGACAAAGAAAACCGTCCCTGAAGTCAGGGACGTCTCCTGCTGGTCACAGAAAGCCGGATCACGGCTGCATTCTTTGCCTAGGCTTCAAGCTAAAGCAAACCCGGTCTCGGGTCACCTCCGGATCACTCACTTGTAGTTCTGGCACTCGTTCTCTGTGATGTTAAGCTGGGTGTCCAGCTGGTCTAGCAGAGTGTCGGTGCATTCCTCACACAGAGGGTGATCCACGTCTGTCTGTCCAGACATAATGTCAAAGAGGTCACCGGTAACCTGCAGGAAGAGCTCACCGTTAGTTCAGGTGACGCCTCAGGCAGCCGCCGGCTGGTTTTCAACAGACGGGCTTGTGCTTCTTCAGTTGGCAACGTATTTCTCGCAGGTGAAATCTTGATTTAAAATAAGCCAGCTCTACTGAGCTACTCACCGACAAAAATATCGGAAAGCCAGTGCTACGGACAACTTTGCAGTTTAACCTTGCAGAGCGTCTAGGAAAACTGATGCTCCGCTCAAAAGTATCCCAGTTTACCAGCTCATGTAAAACTTGCCTTCAGTCTCCGGCTGAGGTTCTCCATCGTGCCGCCATCTGACGCCTCTCCGATCAGCGTGAAGCTGTTGGCGCTTTCTGTTGACATCATTCTTGGAAAGAATTTTATTGAGAGTTGAGCGCCGAGGGTCTAGGGGAGCCGGCTCGAGCGCTAGACTGAGGTCTGAAGCTGGTCCAAGAGTCAGAAAGGGAAAACACCCAAGACAGAAGGACGGGGGAGCCTGCGTTTCATTCGGGCTCTACCGGGACAGCGTTTTGTGTTAACCCGTAGCTAATCAGCGCCGTCCTAAATCCTAAATCCGTGCATTTACGTATATTCAAATGGCTGCGCCGCTGCCTGCTGAGGAGCCCAAGGGCCACGGGGACCCCTCGGGGGAAGCTCTAAGGGGGTCACAGGAGACGGGCAACGCTAATGCGTGCCCCTCCGGCGGAGGCGGCGCCCCG
>NW_008824011.1:63876-91910 GCF_000699105.1 Pygoscelis adeliae
CGCGGGCTGCGCGTGTCCGGCAGGGCGGATCTCCCCCTCCGCCCCGTGCCGCAGCCGGCCCGGGCGGGAGCTGCGCGGGTTTCGGTTTCCCCCATTGCTCTGCACCTTCCCTCGCGCTGCTGGAGTGTCCTTCCGAGCCCGGCCCGTGCGGGCAAGACGGGCAGGGAGCTGCTTCTGGCATCCTCTGGCAGCTGCCGCCCGGTGTCCAGAGGCTCTTCCAGCTCCCAGCCGTTGCTCAGGAGGACGAGAGCTGCTCCTGGAGCGACCCGGGGTTCAGGCTGCAGCTGAACTCCACAGCCGCAGGGCGCAGCGCTTGGCTTGCGCCGAGCCCTGTGTTTTGGGAGTAGCTCTGAACTGTTGCTTTTTTCCTTCTACAGGTTGACTCCTTCAGGGAGCGGATCACGAGCGAGGTGAGTTTCCCTCTGCCACTGCCCAGAACTGATAGGACAGGGAAGAGGCCCTTCGGCCGTATCTTTCTGACAGACTTGATTGCGATTTGGGCCTCTCCGGGAAGCTTAGCGGCGCTCAGAGCTTCGGTCACCGGCTGGAGTGAGGTTACCTAGCCTTGTGGCTATCCTGGCATCCTCTCACCTTGGCCTAGCGTGACGGTTGGCAGCAGGCAGAACTTGTGTTCTCTCCTGTTTGCTGCCTTTGGGCGGTTGATTTCCTGGTGTTCTTGCCCGCTAGCGGGAACCTCGCGGCGTTGTTTCACATCATCGTCTGTTCTTTCTCTCTCAGGCTGAAGACCTGGTGGCAAACTTTTTCCCAAAGAAGCTGTTAGAACTCGATGGGTTCCTTAAGGTAGGGAATATGTTGTGCTCTGTATCCTTCCTCATTTTCAAGCTACGTGTTGAAAATGACGAGGCAGGTCTCGCCCTGTGTATTTTCTTGTGTATTTCACCTTCTTACAAAGACATGAAGCAGCGGCTCGGTTGCTTGCGTGCATTTGAGTGCTGTTAGCTCTAGTGGGGATGCTTCCTTTTTCAGTTTTCTTTGTGTGATCACCACATTTATCTTTCTTACATGTTCGGCAACTTTGGGCTGTCCTTCGCAATGCTGTGGTCTCACAGGGACTCCAGCGTTGCAGACAGTTGATAGCTTTGATCACAGTCTGGAGCTGGCACGCTGTTCTTGGGTGGAGGGAGGTCTCGTCACAGGCCTATTGTTAGACTTCTTTTTCATTCATCTTTATTTTATGGTTGGATAAGAGGGAGGTCTGAATCTTTTGTCTTTTCATTGTGTTTGGTGTGACAGAATTTGTTCGTTCATAATTAAGCAACAAATCTGCTTTATTTTCCAGGAGCCTATCCTGAATATCCATGATCTCACTCAAATCCATTCGGACATGAACCTCCCAGTGCCTGACCCAATTCTTCTCACGAACAGCCATGACGGACTGGATGGGGTAAGGTTACTCTCTTGGCTGTGATCCCCTACTTCTGTTAATTAAAACTGCATGGCTTGCTCTGTGCTGGAGTAGGATATTCTTATTTGATAACAGGCTATGGCTCTCCCAAAGGCTTTAGGAAGTTGTCTCTCGAGCCTGGGAAGTCTGCTGGAGGTAACGCTGTGCTCTGCAGTCCTCCTTTGTTTTTAAAGAAGAATGCTTAGAAACCAGGAGCGTAGCAGAGGCTCTAAAGTTTTCCTTGTTTCCTTTGCAACACTGTTATAGCTTACGACTAGTTTGTGAGTAAAACATTTTGTATATTTTAGCCAAATATGAAAAAGAGGAAGCTGGAAGACCGCGAAGAGACCTTTCAGGGTAAGAATCCCCAAGTCTCTTGTGTTGCTGCCTGCCCCCTGAACCAGTGCACCATGCCTTAGGGGTATGAAGTCACGTGAACCCCGCTTGCCCTGTCCTGACAGCAGCTGCTGCTCATGCAGGCCTGTCCCCGCAACCTCTCAGAGCCTGACCTACGGACGTTCTGTTGTGGAGGAGTCAGGTTCCAGCTCTTAGAAGCATAATTAGGACTTGTCGGATAGGCATACGTAGTACTTGCTTGAGCTCGGCCTGCTGACAGAGGCAGCTGGTCTCCCTGTGGCTCTGTGCTGAAAGCTCTCCTTGTCTGGAGGAAGATAGCAGGCTTTGGGTTAAACTGAGGCAGAAACAGCTCGTACACATGCATCAGGAAAATCCTTTACGCCCAGCCTCAGCAGCCTAGAGCTCTTCAGCTCTCGTCTTCGCTCTGTGTTTTCTCTTTTCCTTCCTTTGTGGTAATCGCTGTTATCCCATGTCAAATTACCCTTTCCCCACAGGTTAGCTATAGCCTGGCTCAGTGTCCACTGCTAGCCTTTGCGGGAGATAAGACGCTCGGGTGGACCTTCGGTCTGATCCCCTGGCGCAGCTGTTCCTACGTGTTGCTGATGCAGGGTGTTTTTCTCCTCTGCCACTAGGTACCAAAGTGTTCGTGATGCCCAATGGGATGCTGAAGAGCAACCAGCAGCTGGTGGACATCATTGAGAAAGTGAAACCAGAAATCAGGCTGCTTATTGAGAAGTGTAATACGGTGGGTATGAGCACTGGAGCGAGTGGAGACAGTAGGATGCTTTTGCTCCTGGAGAGGCAAAGCTGCTCTGAGTGGAAGGGGCAGGCCCCTCTGTATTCTGTAGATGAGGAAAGGCAGGATTCATATTACAGTGTCTAAAAGTGGCTGGGGGGGGGGGGTAGGGGAATAATGTTTTTCTGAGCCCTTGGCGAGCTCTGTAGTTCATCTCTTGGAGGAGGATGATGTCTGTTACGCAGGCTCCTTCCTTGAGGCTTTTCTTCACCCTCCTTTTGCACAGTCACAGACGCCTGCTGAGAGCTTCTGTGGCACAGTCTGGAGAGCTTCCCATGGGAAACTGTGCTCGTGCTGGCTTGTGTGGTGTCCCAGCCATGTGGGAAATGATCTCCTCAGAAGTGTTGCATGAGCGTGAAGGACCTGCAGTTTATCACAAACTGCATGGCAAAGGCAGGGTCCTGGGGGGGCTTTTGGTAAAACTTTTGAGAGAGTTCTCTGCGGAGATGTTGGCGTTGATCAGTATTGTGATCTTTCCACTGCAGGTGAAAATGTGGGTGCAGCTTCTCATCCCCAGGATAGAAGATGGAAACAACTTTGGTGTTTCTATTCAGGTGAGGCACCACTGGCTCTATGCCCTGCCGCAGGAGAGAGCTGTGCTCCAGGGACATGGATCTCTTGGGTTCCTCTGAATCTTTCATTTGATGGTATCCAGTAGCTGCAGTCATGGGGTTGGTTTAGGTTTTAAAACCCAAACCTGAGGTTGACATGGCACTGCTGAGACACGTTGCTTTCAGAGCCCTGAAGGCCAGCTGCAGTCTCATGAAGCTAATGGCTTCCTTGTCTTCCCTGCAGGAGGAAACAGTTGCTGAGCTTCGAACTGTGGAGAGTGAGGCAGCGTCCTACCTGGACCAGATTTCTAGGTAGGCCTGCAAGAACAGGCCTCTTTTTTTTGGGGGGATCCTCTTGGGAAAAGTAAAGTGCTTGGGGAAGGTCCCCCAGCTTTTCTAGGGCAGCTTGGGCCTGAAAAAAATCTTGGTGCTATTTATCTGACCTTTAGTCTCTCCCTTTTCCTGCCAGATATTATATCACAAGAGCAAAGTTGGTTTCCAAAATAGCTAAGTACCCTCATGTGGTAAGTAAACGGGGAAGTGGAGATTTACGTGTTACATGCTGCTGCTTTTTGGGACTCTTTGGGCCACTTCATCACTGTCCTTTTTGAGCTGAGGGTCCTGGGGGAGAAGGGGCAATTGTACAGGGATGCAGGACATCTGCATTAGAGGAGAGCAAGCTGAAGGGGGGATTCCTTTGTAAAAGGTAGGACCTTGGTGTATGGGAGACACAGCTGAGCTCAGGCCGCTCAGCCATGTGTCTGCTCTCTGCAGGAGGACTACCGCCGCACAGTGACAGAGATCGATGAGAAGGAGTACATTAGTCTGCGCCTGATCATTTCAGAGCTGAGGAATCAATATGTAAGTGAAAAACCGGAGTTTGCACTGGCTCCCTGCACAGCAGTGGAGAGAGCCCTTTTGACCCTGCTGCTGCTCTCCCCTTTCCCTATGAGTACACCTAGTCCTGGCAAGAAGCCTGTCTCCTCCCCGTTCTGCTTTGGCTCTGACGAGAGAAGCAGACTGCTGCCTCTCCACCACCTAGAGATGCAGGTGTTTCCAACTGAGCGTTCACAGGAGTCTAGCACAAAATATTCCTTCCACTTCTGTGGTAACCTGTGATCCTAAATTCTTCATGCAGTACAAGCCACTCCTGGGGTTTGTAAAGAAATCTTCTCCTTTTGGTGTTACATGCAGTGGCTTCTGTAAAGTCTGGCTGAAAGAAGCCCTTAACTAGGTGTGTGATTGCACACCGGGGTTGAGGGTGGTGCCAAGGTGAGCTGTGCTGCTGTTTTAACCACTGCTCGTTGTGAAAGCTGAACACTGGATGACTTCATCCTTGTCTGAGTCCTGTTCTCCCTTTTTGCAGGTCACTTTGCATGACATGATCCTTAAAAACATTGAGAAGATCAAGAGGCCTCGGAGCAGCAATGCTGAGACCCTCTATTAAGTGTCAACGTTTGAACTTGAGAACTGTTCAGTCAACTAAAGACCGTCATTGCCTTGGTTTGTTACGTGACTATCGAGATGGGAAACTGGCTGGAAATAGTATCGCATTCTTAGTTAAACTCTAAAGAAATTCTCGCCTAGTTTTGTGATTGGTTTTGTTCAGGTCTCAGGAGCTCTCCCTCCCTCTAGTAACTGGTAATGAGAAGGCCGTGCTGCTTTGGGTGCCCTAGAGGCTACTGCAGAGTGAGAGCACCAGCCAGGCAGGATCCTTTCTTCCTGCCTGGGTAGGAACGACACTAGAGACCAAGCCCTCGTCCTGTCCCATCTCTTGGCTGGAGGCTTCACTGGGGTCTCTGGGAATGGGGCAGACAGTCTTCAGCACGAGAGCAAGCCCGGGTGGTGGTGCAGTGGTGGAGAAGCTCACTCTCTCACTGCTGGCTGTAGCCGGGCCCCTCTGCCGCCAGTGCTCTGCACTGACCAATTGCAAAGACAGGGGAACCTGCCCCTTCTGGGCTGGTGGCAGCAGCCACGCTCCAGTGCCGCTGAGCGGTCTGCACTCCTTTTCTGGCTGTCTTCTGACTCAGCAGAGCCTGCCCCATCTGTCTGCCTCGTCAGTTCTGGCTAGATCAGTGCAGAGCACAAGGTGGTGCTTGAAACTAGGGCTGGTTGCTCTCCTGGCTGGTTGTGAGCTCAGGTGGCTTCTGCTCCTGTTTGCGATTTGACTAGAGCCACGTTCTTGGCTAAAACCAACGTTACTTCACATATGTCCTAGCGCCCCTTCAGCATGAGATGCTTTTGCCCAGGCTGAGAGAAGGGAGGGGCCAGAGATCCGATACTAAAGTCCTGATAGTCTCCGCACGTGGTCAGACTGAGACCTGCTGTCTCCTGGCAGTGCTCCCCACTGCCTGGGCAGAGCAGGCCAGCTGCGACAGTTGGTGCTTGGGGGTGAGGATGGCCGATACCCACCCAGTACCATTGCAGACCTTGTAGTTCTTTCCCCTGCAAAGGGCACGCTCGTGTGCCTGGTGACTCCTCTTAAGCCACCGGAACGTTTCATGGTCCATTACAAACCCCTTTGGAAATGACTGGTTGTGTTGCGTCAGTTTTTGTGTGTGGCAAGTGGGCCCATAACGCTGCAGGCTCCAAAATTCTCTTATTTATAGTATTTCTACTTAAGTCCCTTATTCAGGGAACTTTAAATCATTTGTTGCAGGAACCTTGCTGTTTCCCAGGTCTTGCTGTTACACCCGTATATTCTTATTGTGCAGTAGCCTTAATAGTTGTGTTAACCTCATTGTAACAACAGTGACAAATGGAATGAACTTTCTCCCCTTCCTTTTTTTACTTTGTTTTTGTTTCTTCTGCTTCCACATCTAAGAGCCATGTTGTCTCTTGCTGGTTTCCCAGGGATTTGCCCAGAGTGTGGAGGGCCACTGGCCCTTGCTATAGACTCTTCTGTTGTTGTTTGTAGTAAGTCAACTCTTAGTCTTCCCGCTAATAAATATTCAGTAACAAACCAACTGCGTTCTAGCTGCTGTCTGGGAGCAGCACTTCCCCTTGTGTTTCTTTGTATTGATTCCTTTTAATTTGTTCGGCTCTCTTTGCCAGATGAAACTATGTAAACTTTTACCATGTCAAGAAATTAAAATAAGGTACTTGGAATTCTTTTAAGGTAGCCCCTTGTGTGTGATACTGAGCTCTTAGGCTGTGCAGTGTTAACGTCTGTTCTGGTCCTGCCTTTCTCACATCCAGTTGATCCTTCCCTGCATTCTCCTCATTCCTCTTTTTGACTGTGTTGTAAACTGCTATGCACTGCTTTGTAGGTTGTTTCTATTCCTTTAGCATGCCTTACATTAGGCCGACGGTCTCGGGTTTAACGTGATCTGTCCCATCTCAACCCCGTGTGCGGGACTTGGGCCATCTCAGTTAAAGCAGACGCAAGAGATTTGCGTGGTGTTTCTCTAAGCAGCCTGCTCCGTGGCTGCTCCTGCACCTCTGCCAAGCAGGTGTCTGCAGCGCTGTCCTGGGGCAGGCGCCTGGATGCCATGCCTGGTGCGTGTGTTCGGTGCATGGTCCGTTACTGTCTTGGCTGCTCCATGCACGTGGCACCGAAGGAAACGCAGGCCACCCTGCAATCCCCCAGCCAAAGCGTCTTCTGCTCTCCCCAGGGAATCGTGCTTGTTCTTGTTGCGCTTCCTCCCACGTCTGCTGCACCACAGCCCGGGGTGCAGAGACCTCTCCAGTGGCACCCTGTTCCCTGAGCGTCCTGTCCCCAGCCACTGGGGTGCAGGCCCCGCTGTGAGCCTGCCCTCGGGACAGGCAGAGTTTGGCGCCTGGCTGGGGCTTGGCCGCCCTTCCCGGCCGGGGTGCCGCTAGGTGGGGCCCGTGCCCAGCCCCAGGAGCGGCCGCCGCAGATCGGGGCTCCTGCCTGGCACGTCCAGCCTCGAAATTTTCAGCTGCTGAGAAGCAGGGGCAGCTGCTTGCGGACAGACGCTTCCTGCCTCCCGCAGGGCCGCCTGCCCCACGGCGCGTCCTGCGGTGTGGGAAAGTCCTGCTGGTGCCTGAGCTGCTCCGGGGAAGGTGGGAGTTGAGCTGGAAACAGGTCGCTGGGGGCCGAGGTCAAAGGAAGGACTGCTGCTGGCAGGACCCGATGTGGTGCAGCACGAGGGGTTCCTCCTCACCACAGCCGGAAGAAACTGAACTCCCAGGAGGCCTGTGCCAGCAGTCCTGTGGAAGGACGGAGCATCCAGGATGGTTGTCTTGGCGGGTGTTGGCAGGGAGCGTGGTTCATCGGCAGGAGCAGGGGAGGGTTTGTTGTCCGTGATCTTCACCCCTCAGTCTCAGTGCAGTGGTTTCTGCTTTGCTCTCCGGGAGGAGTGGCAGCGTGCCGTCAGGGCTCTAATTCGCAGGTTCTTGAGACATCCCAGCTTATATGCAGTGACCGTTAAAACTTTGAGAGGAGAATAAAGGCGCAGCAGTTGTGTGCAGACGCAAACGCTGTCAGAAACATAACCGGCATGGGTAAGGGGCAAGCAATTTCCACCCTTCTGTTTTACGCAAGCTGACCCTATGAGATGAGAGAATGGGAGTGGGAGTTTTCCAAAGTCTGAGGTCTGGCTTGGGATATGCTTAAGACTTGCCTGTGTCAGGAGAGTTGGCAAGGTGTTTTCTGTACCGTATTCTTCACCCAGCTGTCTGGCAGTCACTGACTCTGAGTTTCCCTGAGCCAAAAGCTGTCTGTCTCTGGTTTTGGTTTCCATAAATTTCAGAGACTATTTTTTGCCACCTCTACCTTTCTGTGCGTGTGAAAACCAGCAAACTCCTCTCCCTTCCTTTGTTTGGGAGACGTGGACAATTTAGCAAATATAAGATGTACTGATGGGCAGTACCTAAAAGCAACCGTGTAGCCAAAATAACCATCGGTAGGATGTGAATTCTCCATATTAGATGAGGGACAGAGTGATGGGCTAATCGGACTGGGGAGCTGAGTTGTGGGAAGAGGTATGTGCACCAAACAGGACATAAACAAGTTATGCTGCTGTTAGTGAGACATGTAATTTTTAAAATTCTAGGTTAGCTTTAAGCTGCTTCAGGCTTCTTTTGGAGAAGGCACGCAAGCAATTCAGTGGTATGTGTGGCCCTTAAAGATCCCTGCTCGCTTTTCATCAGTTAGGTATTCAGACAGGTTTCCTGGCTCTGGAGGCTCAGTTAATTACTCTGCTTCCTGAAATTTCTACTGCAAGATGGAGATGGATTTAGGGCTGTTCTGTTTATTCTGAAAGAGAGCTCCCAGAAAGTGCAGGCTGATTCTTGTGTTGCTTGTAATAGGCTTTAAAAGTTCTCAGCTTGAAAAGTACAGCAGAAATGGACAGTATTAAATAACGTGGTATTAGACGTGGCATCCGTGGCACATATCCTGTAGTGGGGCAGAGGCAGCACAGAAAGCTTTGTTTGTGTCATCTGTATCCTGCAGACCTGGGATGCGTGCTGTGGGTTGGTTTGTTGTGGGGATGTCATTACAGGTTAGGGTTTCTCTTTTTTTCCAAACACCCAACATGCACAGAACTAAGAGTGTTACCACACTTTATTTTCAGACATCTCCCAGACAAGCTGCAGGGTTGAGTTGTGATTAGTGGGGCAGTAAGGCCTGTGGAGTTTGTCCAGTTCTCTTAAACTACTGCTGTGCTGCTTAGAAAATGACCATCTGTAATTGCAGCCTATGCCTTGACTTTTAGGGACTTGGGATGCAAAACCAAGAGGTGAAGTCAAAACTGAATGATCTGCTCTTTTTGTACTTCTTTAAGGAAATGTCAACGTGAGCATTGTGCATGCAGCCTCAGAGGTTCGTGCAGCAGTCTTGGCTCAGCTGTGTAGGTGCGTGTTGCAGCAGAAGGCTTGTTGAATTCCTAGGAGGCAGGAGGTATGTCCTGGCTCTGCTCTAAACCTTAACTGGGGCAACAGCGCTTCCTCTCTGCACTCTGAGTGAAAGAATACCATGTTCTAGGCTTACACCAAAAGGGAATTTTTCTTTCAAGCCTAACCCCAAGTAATCCTCGAAGCCTTGTTGACTTCATGGATTGAAAGACTGACTTGGAAGTCAGCACTTCTTTGCTTAATTTGGGGCTAGTCAGAGGCATCTGATTCTGCCACTGGAGGCCAGTTGAAAGTTGATGAGAGCAGGGTACTTGTGAAACCTGTAGCTGTTGCATCCCGTGTAGCCAAGGCTCTCTTCTCATCTGTCCTCTCTCTCCCATTGCTTGTGTCCGTGCCACAGAGTGAGCCCCTCTTCTGGCACAGCGGCCATGTGAATTGACTGCTGTGGCTCTGCAGGCTTTGCTGGTGTGATGGCCAGTGAGGCAGAGATGACGTGTGCTGGCACGGAGTGGACGTGCGTGCCTCTGACCTGCACAGCTGCAGCCTGGGCTAAAGAAGGCTGAGGCTGCCAGTGGTGGTGAGGATAATGGAGTGTGTCCTATGGCAACGTGGCCTTCTGCCTACCAGTGTGGTGTCTGGTAAGCACGGCCGGAGGACCGTGGAGGGGTTGAGTCCAGGGCGAGATCCGCTGCAGAGGAAGAACTGGAGGCCGTGCTGAGGCTGGGGGGGAGCTGTCTCCCACCAGGAAACTCTGACGGGAGGAGGAAGAGAAGGCCAGGGTGAGGTGAGGTGAGGCTGGCAGCAGGAGTGGAAATGTTGGGTTGAATCTCCGGCCCTGGTTCTCTTGGATGCCTTGTGCTTCTCAGCACCAGCTCAGGGACAGGCAGGGATTGTAGCTGAAGCGGTGCGTCTTGTCTAGCCCAAGCGTCTGCTGCGTGGCAGGATGGAGTACCGAGTCGCGTTGTCTGGCTGCCTCATTCTGCCAAGGCCTTTCAACAGTGCTGTGAGACCAGCAGGCACCCCTTCGGTGGGGATGGCAGAGGGCAGTTGTCACAACCTTTGGTAGAAATCCTGGAGGTGGCTGCTCAGCCTGGGCGACAGTAGCCTGGCAGCACAGCGGTAGCGGGCACTGCCATCAGCTGCCTGCTTGGATGCCGCAGGTTGGGGGTTGCTTTGTCCTTGAGGGAACTTCTCAGAAGCTGCACCTCAGTTTATCTTTGAACTGGAGGCAGAGACAAAAGCTGCGTGATCTTGTTTCAGTGGAATGCTGGGGGATTAATTAGTTCGTAACTGTTCAAAGGTGCAAACTAAGAGCTAGTTGTTCAGCGCATTGGGGCCTGAATCTCATCCTGAACTACATCTCTCCATGCCTGCCAAAGTTTTTCTACTACTACACAGATGGGTGTGTTTTCAGCAAAGGCTTCCACATGGAAGATTTAAAGAAATAAAATAAAAAGTAATTCCAAGCTTGGAATCATGCTGCCAGGGAGAATGTTTACAAGGAAGCAGCCTGGTAAACAAGGAAATTCGGTGAGTTGCAAAGAGGTGAAATTCTACAGTGTGGCAACAATTCCCAGCTTGTCAGAGCCTCACAGTGGTCCCAGCCACCTCAGGCTGACTACAGGATCTTCGTTTTTACAGGCAGCCTCAGGAAGCTAGGTTGGACTGAAAAAGTAACAGAATTATGTGAAGCTTGTCTGAGTCACTGACCCTGCATCTCCACTAGTTCTTTCAGGGCACTGCTCGTGGAGGAGGACAGAGAAGGCTGCAGCTGAGAGACGAGATCTGCCCTTTCTGGTCACCACGAATTTCAGATCTCCTCCCCTAGCCTCTCCCAGTCTTTTGTACTTTCCGTGCTAATCCATCCAGTGCAGTGTAAACTGACAGAGGCAGCAGCTAGAAACCCTGCTCCGAAAGCTGCTGTGAATGCCTCAGGACCAGCAGCAGCATGCACATGAAAACTGTGCTGCTCCTCCTCATCCTGGCTTTAGCCACGATATTTGCTTTAGTCTGTGTGTTGCTGACCAGAGGAAGGGCCCCCAGCACCTGCCAGCACCAGCCCCGGGAGCAGGAGGACGCCGATGACGGCCAGAGCCTGGTCTTTGCCGATCTGACACCCGAAGAGATGGTGCAAGTGGTGCGGTACCTGCAGGGAAACCTTGGGGTGCAGCTGGTCGATGCCTCGCGTGCAAAACCCTCCGACAACTGCATCGCCTCCGTCGACGTGCAGGTCCCCGCCAAGGCAGAGGTGCTGCGGTTCCTGGATGGTGGTGGGGCTCGCCCCCCCCGGGAGGCGCTGGCTGTGCTGTACTTTGGGAACCAGCCAGACCCCAACGTCACCGAGTACGTGGTGGGTCCGCTGCCGACGCCAGCGTATCACCGGGACGTCACAGTGCAGAAGTACGGGGGGAAGGTGCCGTACCACCGCAGACCAACACTGGCTGTTGAATACAAACAGATGGCAGGGTTTTTAAAAAGCCAAGTGTTCCCCACAGCTCCATCTTTCATGCGTCAAGTAATGGAGTATGATGGAGCCAGTCTAGCAGCCCTGACAGCCGCCCCCCGTGGATTCCAGTCTGGAGATCGGATCACCTGGTTCGTTTTGTTTCAGAACGTGAGTGGGTTCTTTGTGCACCCGGTGGGGCTGGAGGTGCTGGTGGACCACAGCAGCCTGGACATCTCCCGGTGGGCGGTGAACAGGGTCTTCTACAACGGGCAGTACTACAGGGACATGGTTCAGCTGGAGAGTGCCTACGTGCAGGGTCGCATCAGCGTGGAGAAGGTGAGGAAAGCGCCGCGGGATGGGGACTTCTCGTCCATGAAGCCCCGAGCGCCTTCGGCTGCGCTGTTCCCTTTGCAGTACGAGCCCCAGGGTCCCCGTTACAGCATCAGGAACAACCACGTCCTCTTCCAGGCCTGGAGCTTTGCCTTTGGGATGAGCGTGAACACCGGCCTGCGCCTGTTTGACATCCGACACAAGGGGGAGAGGGTTGCCTATGAAATCGGCATCCAAGAGGCGTTGTCAGTGTACGGCTCCAACTGCCCTGGAGGGATGTCAACGAGGTACATGGATGGGAGCTTTGGCATTGGGCGCTACACCTCCCCCTTGGTGCGAGGGGTCGACTGCCCATATTCGGCCACCTACGTCGACACACACTCTCTGTTTGAGACCCTAAGCCCCAGTAAGAGAAAGGCTTCCCTCTGCATTTTTGAGCAGAACCTGGGCTCCCCTCTGAGGCGCCACTACTCCAACTTGCAGTCGCTCTACTATGGGGGGCAGGTCAACTCTGCTCTGGTGGTTCGGTCCATTGCGACCGTGGGCAACTACGACTACGTGTGGGACTTCATCTTCTACCAGAACGGGGCCATCGAAGGCAAGGTCCAGGCCACGGGGTACGCGAGCTCATCCTTTCTCCACGGGGATGGTCTGAGATACGGCAACAGGGTTTGGGAGCACACGCTGGGTACGATAGGCACCCATTCCATCAACTATAAAGTGGACTTGGATGTGGGAGGTAGGTCTGGGTCTTCCTATAATGTCTGTCATTATACTGGGTAAACCCCAGAGCTTTGGGGGGATTGCCTCCTCGTCTGTAGAATCCCTAATAACTGACCTTGGAACTCTGCTTTTTCACTCTCCTAACCTCTTCTTTCATTCCACAATTATTTTTCTATGTATAAAATAGTCTGTCAAGGTCATGGAGTTGAAGGCAGTCTGAATGGTCTGGGAGCTCTGTGTTGAGTCCAGGGAAAGCATGAAAGGTAGCAGCTGAAAAATGTTTGTGTTTCCTTGAGGCCTCATGTCTGGCACAGTGAGTTTTGCCACAGGCACGGCCAGGCAGACAGGGAGACGCAGCCCTGTCTGCAGGGCTGAAGGTGTGAGCCTGTTCTTCCTGCGCCTGACGCTGGCCCTGGCACTCCTTGTAACTTGGGGAAAGGCCTTTTTGTATCTCGACTGCCCAGCGTAAAGCAGGGCAGCTGGACTGGTGCTCCGCAGGGCTGAGCTTATGCAGCTCTATCTCCGCTTCTCTTTTGAGGAAACGCTTGTAAGTTGGATTCTGAGTCTCGGGCTGCAAAGCCGCTGTAGTGAGCCAGTGAATTCCCCTGCTCCTGCACAGAGTCACGGTTTTTGGCGGCGGATCCCTGTGGAGGGTTATTTGAGTCCAGGAGCAGCTCCTTCTGCACCGTCTGGTGGGCTGAGCAGTGAAGTGCTGGCATCCGCCCTGGAAGGCGCAAGGATGCTCGGCCTGAAAGGACAGCTTTGCTTCCCCTTAAAGGCCATTCCAGTTACTGCAGTCTGGGAAGGTGCAAGGGCAGTGGTGGTGCTGGGGGCACAGATTGGCAGCATTAGGTGTCTGTTATTGAAACCTGCTCTTGTAAAAGGTAGGGGGGGAAAAAATGTTTTACATCTGTACAGGACCAAAGAGATCGCTGGTAGGCAGTGGACTGCATCTGTACCAGCCCGAGGAGAAATGCAGCTCCAGTAACCCGTGCTGTCTCCTGGATTGCGGGGAGTAATCGGAGAACTATGTACGTCAAGCTGCAGCTGACTCCAGTGCAAGCATTCTGTGCCAGCATGTGTCCTCTCTTGTACCTGCCTGCGATGCAGTGGTTTGCGTGGCCTTGAAAGGTGCTGCTGCTGTCATTACGGTCGAAAACAGGGCTGATACTGGTTCCCTTCCTGTAAGCAAGGCTCAAAAACATGCTAAAATACAGTTCCTGTGTGGTGGCAAGGTCCTTTTCCATGACTGCTGTGCCCCTCAGTTCACTGCTCTGTTTGCAGCCCCTGAGCCCTGGCTGCTGCCAGATGGTCTTGAGAAGAGCCGTGTAAAGTCCCAGACTTGTTCCCCTTAGCAAGGGAGGGGAGCCCTGTCCCGAGCAGCAGGGCTCGGGGCCGTGCGGCATGCTTGAGAGGCACCCTGCAGGATCCCTCCCCTTCCGAGCGCAGGGAAGGTAAAACTGCAGCACAGCAAAAATGGGTTATCTCCCACACAGGTTTCTTGGATCCTGATCTGAGGCTGGTGTGGGACCTGCAGGGAAAAAGGGCAATTATTCCCTGGCTGGAAGTGAAAATGAAAACATAAGTTCCTAAATCAACGTGATCGCAAGAGTGGTAAATTGATCCAGTGCCGTAGTGATTTCAGCCCCTGCCTGTGCCTCAAACTGTCTCCACCAGAAGGGTGTGAAGTGGACCCCGTTCTCTGGAAAGCCATTCTCGGCTGTCGGTGACGTATTGCTGCCGCCTCGCGTGGGGCTGGGCACAGTGGGGCCAGCCTTGCAGAAGCTGGTGGCCATGCAGGAGCAACCGCCTCACACCGCGGTGGGGCGGCCTCAGCGCCCCGGCCCCCTGCTTGCTGCCTCTGAAGGGCTGCTCGCTGCTCTCCTCGCTAGGGAAGGTCCATCGTGCAGTCAGGAGTACTGAACGGTTTCCTGACAGTAACCATTTCTGTCTGTGACAGCTCTTGTCCAAGGATCCTGACTGCTGGAGTGGGGTTGGGATGGCTGGATGGGGACAGATGGGTCCTGTTAGCCATCCTGCAGCCTCTGCTCTTCCTGGTGCAGCCGCCTCAGGTGCTGCCTGTCACTTGCATTTGCTGCCAGGGGTTCGGCGAGCGCTGCCTGTTCTTGCAAGGGAGCTTCCTCTCATCTCGGCCAGTCTGCCGCAGCTGGAGCCAGGCTGGAGCTGCCAGGTTCCTTCCCTCAGGGTTGGGAGGGACTTGGAGGCAGCAGAGAATGGTGACAGGGAGAACAGGCATATGGAGGTGCTGGGGAGCCGGTGGGTCTTGGGCTCTCCTGGAGCACCAGCCTAGACCAGCCCTTCAGGGGAGCGGTGCTGGTCCCGAGGCACCGGGGTGCGGAAGGAACAGGGCTGGCTGAACCTGCCCCTGCGGCATCGCTGCGCTCCCAGATGAGACGGGACGGGGTGTCCTGGGAGATGCTGGGAGAAGCAAAGGCCCTTGGGCAGACCGAGGCTGGGACTCTTCATGGTGTCACCCTGCAGCGGAGAAACCCATCAGTAGCTTGAGGAGTGAGTCAGGCACCAGCTCCCCAGCTGGCTTCCTTGGTGTGTCTGGGGTGGGGAGGAAACAGGCTGAACTGGTTGGGACCTGTGATCTCTCGGAGTCCCACGCGAGCTCCAGGCCCTCTCCCCACATCACAAGTGATGCGTTTACACCCACAGTCGGCAAATGAATTAAGAGCCTGGTCTGCAGGTGAGGGACATACTCTAGATGCTGCAGCCGAACCCCGTGCACTGTCTCTGCACTCGGAGAGATGAACCCCAAACTTCCCTACGTTCTCCTGGTTGGGGCTGCGGTGATAATCTTCATTCTCTCCTGCATGCTGCTGAGCAGGGGGAGGCGATCACCCAGCTGTGAATCCCAGCCCCGCATCGTGGAGAAGATGGGATCCACAAGCCAGAGCCTGGTCTTTGCCGATCTGACACCCGAAGAGATGGTGCAAGTGGTGCGGTACCTGCAGGGAAACCTTGGGGTGCAGCTGGTCGATGCCTCGCGTGCAAAACCCTCCGACAACTGCATCGCCTCCGTCGACGTGCAGGTCCCCGCCAAGGCAGAGGTGCTGCGGTTCCTGGATGGTGGTGGGGCTCGCCCCCCCCGGGAGGCGCTGGCTGTGCTGTACTTTGGGAACCAGCCAGACCCCAACACGTCACCGAACGTGGTGGGTCCGCTGCCGACGCCAGCGTATCACCGGGACGTCACAGTGCAGAAGTACGGGGGGAAGGTGCCGTACCACCGCAGACCGATGCTGGGCAGTGAGTACAAGCAGGTGGGAGCATTCTTAGAGACGGTGGCATTTGCTGCAGCCCCAACCTTCCTGAAAGAAGTGTTTGAGTATGACGGCACCAACGTGGCATTTCAGACCACAGCCCCTCACGGGTTTCAGTCCGGGGACCGTAAGTCCTGGTTCATCGTGTTTCAGAACGTGAGTGGGTTCTTTGTGCACCCGGTGGGGCTGGAGGTGCTGGTGGACCACAGCAGCCTGGACATCTCCCGGTGGGCGGTGAACAGGGTCTTCTACAACGGGCAGTACTACAGGGACATGGTTCAGCTGGAGAGTGCCTACGTGCAGGGTCGCATCAGCGTGGAGAAGGTGAGGAAAGCGCCGCGGGATGGGGACTTCTCGTCCATGAAGCCCCGAGCGCCTTCGGCTGCGCTGTTCCCTTTGCAGTACGAGCCCCAGGGTCCCCGTTACAGCATCAGGAACAACCACGTCCTCTTCCAGGCCTGGAGCTTTGCCTTTGGGATGAGCGTGAACACCGGCCTGCGCCTGTTTGACATCCGACACAAGGGGGAGAGGGTTGCCTATGAAATCGGCATCCAAGAGGCGTTGTCAGTGTACGGCTCCAACTGCCCTGGAGGGATGTCAACGAGGTACATGGATGGGAGCTTTGGCATTGGGCGCTACACCTCCCCCTTGGTGCGAGGGGTCGACTGCCCATATTCGGCCACCTACGTCGACACACACTCTCTGTTTGAGACCCTAAGCCCCAGTAAGAGAAAGGCTTCCCTCTGCATTTTTGAGCAGAACCTGGGCTCCCCTCTGAGGCGCCACTACTCCAACTTGCAGTCGCTCTACTATGGGGGGCAGGTCAACTCTGCTCTGGTGGTTCGGTCCATTGCGCCCATATTTAGCGACGTATCTGGATGTGCACTACCTTGCTCATTCCCACGTCTCTAGAATTAGTAAAAATGCCCTCTGCATTTTTGAGCAGAACCTGGGCTCCCCTCTGAGGCGCCACTACTCCAACTTGCAGTCGCTCTACTATGGGGGGCAGGTCAACTCTGCTCTGGTGGTTCGGTCCATTGCGACCGTGGGCAACTACGACTACGTGTGGGACTTCATCTTCTACCAGAACGGGGCCATCGAAGGCAAGGTCCAGGCCACGGGGTACGCGAGCTCATCCTTTCTCCACGGGGATGGTCTGAGATACGGCAACAGGGTTTGGGAGCACACGCTGGGTACGATACACACCCATTCCATCAACTATAAAGTGGACTTGGATGTGGGAGGTAGGTCTGGGTCTTGTTTCTCCTTTGTGCCCTCCCTGAGTACTTTTAGACTCCCCCAAATTGACATTTTTTTGATCCTTCTACAGATTTTTCTTTCCGTATGTGGGGTAGGATGGTGTGCTGACACAGAGCTGCCTCCCTTCTGTTTTTAGAGCAGTGAAAAGCTGTTGTCCTACAGGGAGAGGTTCCCCCTCTGTCCCATGCAGTTACCCGTAAGTGTCGTGCAGAGCTGTGGCTTCCTGGGCTGGGTAACGCCAGCACCACCATGTGCCCAGCCCGTGCCCCTAATGGGAAGGGGTCCTTCCCCTCCTGCCTGGGCAGACAGACCCAGCCCCGACTCTGCCCCGTTGGCCTCGATGGCTCCGAGGCTCTGCAGAAGTCGGGATTTTTCCCTCCGCGCCCTGCCCCTGTCCTGAGCCCCAAATGATAGTCGGAGTTGATCAAGCTGGTTTGTTGGGACGTGGTTTCCAGCTCACATTCCT
This sequence comes from Pygoscelis adeliae, assembly GCF_000699105.1. Classification (NCBI taxonomy): domain Eukaryota; kingdom Metazoa; phylum Chordata; class Aves; order Sphenisciformes; family Spheniscidae; genus Pygoscelis; species Pygoscelis adeliae. The sequence continues at coordinate 81,318 of NW_008824011.1, forward strand.
ACTTCCTACAGCTTTGTTGAGCCGTTCCCGCTGCTCGTGTGCGAGTGGGACCGGCAGCTGCCCTCTCTGTAGGGCTGCGGGCACAGCAGGCAGATGCTGGGCTGGCGGCCAGCTCTGAGCTTAGGGCTGTGCTGTGTTTTGCCAGGGGTACAAGAGATCCTTCGCTCACAGCAGCAATGGGAGCGTCGGCTGCAGTTTTCTAGGTCTTCCCCTACCATTTATGCCACACATCTGTCCTCACACTCCTGCTAAAATTGCATTTGCTGTGTGCTCCTGACACTGCTGAAATTGCATTTGCTGTGTGCTCCTGACATCTATTAAAAATTTCCCAATTTCCTTTTAATTGGGAAACGCAAATTTAAAGACTGTTCCATGTGGTTTTAGGATGAGTTTTGAGTACTTAGGTAAAAATGGAGGATTGCAAAACTGCAAGAACAGTGAAAAGGCAGATGAAATCAGTGTCACTGCTATCACTGGAAGGGGAGGTGTGGGGTTAAAAGTTTTGTTCACATTAGAAAAGGGAAGAAAACAAGCACAGTGGTGGTTGCTGGGCGTGGATCCTCTTCTATGGGGCTCTGGCTCTGGTGCTGACCTCGATGGCAGCCCTGGGGCTCAGGCCCAAGGCACTGCTCAAACCTTCCAGGATGACCAGAGGTTCAGCTCTGAAATGGCCTTTATGCAGGCTGGAAATCCACATGGGGCCGAGGGGAGCGGAGCACGGGAGGGTGTTACACCATGCGCTCCAGCCGGGACAGGCAGCGGATGCCGAGCACCGGCCCCTCTGCCAGAGCCGTGCTGGCGCTGGCCCTCGAGCGCTCTCAGCCAGCTCTTTGCTGTCTTGTCCCCAGATTTATTTGCTCTTGTGCCCCTCCTGTTGCTCTGAGCCTCTGGCTCATGACTCTTCTTTGTGGAAAGACCTGAACTGCACAGCACTGCTCCAGTTTTGTGATGTGCAAATGTCTCACAGCCTGGACTCTTCCTAGTGCTTTGCAGCTCGCAGGATGCATGCTGATGAGTACAAACACAGTGCCTGGGCCATCAGGCGCTTGAGTTAATTAGGCTGTGCTTGCACTGGGAACCTGTTCTTCTGCACTGGGTCGAGGGTCCCCTCTTGTCCCTCGCAGAGGGGGGAGTCTCCCCATGGATGGTGGTGTCTGCCACAGTGTGGTGTTGCCTGGTGAGACAAATGTACAGTCACACAGCCATAGATAAATGTACATGATGTATAGTCATGCTGCTGTGGAGCTGTGGAGCGGTAGCTGCTCTCACAGGTAGGAGCCGGTGCTTGGAACCTGGGGTGCAGGAAAGGAGGATGAAGAGAGCAAGCTTTGGCTGCAGTGATGTCCGTGGGGCACAGGGGACTGTGGGGACACTCCTCAGTGACTTTGCTTTTGCTTTGCAGGGGTGAAAAATTCCCTGGTGGCTCATGACATGGCATTTGAGATGGTGAGGGCTCCCTGGAGCCCAGAGCAGCAGATAGAGCGGCCACGACTCACCAAGAAAGTCCTAGACACGGAGGACCAGGCTGCCTTCCGGCTCCAGTCGAAGATGCCCAGATACATCTACTTCGCAGCCAACAGCAAAAACAAGTGGGGCCACCAGCGCGGTTACAGGATCCAGATCACCAGTTTTGCCGGGGACCATGTCCCCGAAGCCAGCTCCATGGAGAGGGCCATCAGCTGGGCAAGGTCAGGCTTCTCTGACTGGGACAGCAGGTTCTCAGAGATGCCCCCAGCCCCACTGGCTGGGGAGGCATCGCATGGATATTCCTTGATGGGGAGGCACAGGGCAGACGCTCTCCTATGGGGAGGAAGAACCCCTATGGGGTTACTCCGTAGGAGCAGGCTTGTGCTCTGCAGACTCTCTGGGGATCTGGCTTTTAGCTCTGCCCTGCCCCAGAGGGCTGCTTCCCATCTCTGTTCTTGTCCTCAGGTACCAGCTGGCCGTCACCAGGCGGAAGGAGGAGGAGCCCACCAGCACCAGCATCTACAACCAGAACGACCCCTGGACGCCCACCGTCGCCTTCGCCAACTTCATCAACAACGAGACCATCACCAATGAGGTGGGTGGGGGTACCCTGGGCTGGAGAGCTGCCCCAGGGGCCAAGCGACCCCAGCATTGCCCGCAGGACAGCAGGCTCAGCTGGGAGAGCAGCAGCCCCAGGGAATGAGGAAAGCAAGTTTGAGCATCCCCTTTTCTGTGTATCTGCTTGGTGCTTTGGTCAGACTGCGTAGATCAGAGTGCAGAGCAGGAGCTCATTTCTCCCTATGGAGAAATGCTGGCAAAATGTCAGGAAAATCTCTGCGAGGCTGGGACTTGGCCACAGGGGTCAGGGCAAGGGCCCTTCTGCTGGGTGGACGTCTGTGACCGTGGCTGCGGGCAGGTCTTTGGAGAAGGGAGGGGATCTTTCCCAGGAGGGGGGAGCTCAGCATGTGGGAACGCAGCTGAGCTGGTGCCTGTGGAGGTCCCCTCTTGCTCTCCTGTAACTTTCCATGGCCCCTGCGCAGATTTTGGTTGCTCCCGCACCAGGCTTCTGAAATAACTGTGGTCTTGTGGCTCCTCCCTGCCTAGGACCTTGTTGCCTGGATAACCGCTGGTTTCCTTCACATCCCTCACTCTGAGGATATTCCCAACACTGTGACGGTGGGAAACTCGGTCGGCTTTCTCCTGAGACCCTACAACTACTATGACCTGGACCCCTCCATATACTCGCACGATGGCGTGTTTTTCACCAGCGAGCAGGACTTCACGGCATGTGAAATCAACCCTGTTGCATGCCTGCCCAAAACTGCCTCTTGTTTGCCAAACTTCCCCCCGTTCACCTATGATGGTTTCCAAAATATGAGCAGGCTTTGACGCTACAGGATGGTGTTAGGAGACACAGTCAGAGACACCAGGTTGACTGTTCTGTCTCAGATTTTCAGTTTTTTAGTGAAGTTGTCTCAATTTCCAGTTGTGCAACGGCTTCACTTTTTATCATTGCTTTTAAAATAGTGCTCTTTAAAAGGGAAGCATAATCTTCCTGGCATGATGCCAGACAGGAGTCTACGTTATCTCTGTTAATTGCTGACTTTGAGTCTGTTGCAGGAGGAAAGTCGGGAGAAAATCCTGTTCCTCTGCTGTAGAAGCAAGCATTGTGTAGTGCCTATCTCAGGTTAAAAAAATGAAAATGATTCTGGTGCAGTGCTCTCTCGAGTGTCTCGTTCTTACGACTTAAAGCAGCGTCTGCTGGGAGGATGATGCTGGGTCTTCGCTGCGTTCCCTGCATCCACAAACCGGCCCAGCAGCAAGGCTCTGGGTGCCCGTCCGGGCGTGGGGATGGTCCAGCCAGAGGGCAGGAAGGACGGGCTGGGGAGTCCCCGGGCTCTGGGGGGAGGACCGAGGCGGGCGCTGGCACTGAGCTCTGTGCGTGCTGGGGGCGAGGCTGGGGGCAGAGCCAGGACCCGCTCGGGCTGCAGCTCTCAGGCACTCGCTGCCGGGTGCAGGTGAGGGGAATGGAGGGGACTATTGCAGGGAGGTGTCTCGCTGTCCCTGCGCCAGCACTGTCACCACGGGTGCCTCTGTGCCAACTAGCTGAACCTCAGCCCCGCGGGCAGCACGTGGGCCAGCTCAGCCCACCGCAGCCCAATGCTGGCCAGGTTCACATGAGAGCCCTCCTCCAGGCTCGAAGCAGGGCGCAGAAGCTGCACGGCTGCTGACGGTGCAGCACGGCCAGCACCACTGCCCATTTGCCAGGATGCTCGGTGGGCCCTGGAGCCCTCGTCCCCCTCCTTGCAGCCCTGTCTATGCCAGGGTGTAGCCCAGGATCAGAAGCCACCTCTGGGGGGGTGACAAGCAGCTGTCCTCTCTCTCCCTCCCAGCTGCAGCACCGGTGCCTCCCCACGCGTGGGGTTGGAGGCAGCAGCGTGTGATGCTGCCATGTCTCTGCACAGGCTGTAGAGGCATTGCTGGTGACGGCAGGGCCATGGCAGGATGGGGCCACAGTGCTGTGCTCAGCAGTGCTCTGCACAGAGGAGCGTCATCCTTGCTGTCTCTGCTGCCTGCCTGGCTTTTTGCATCTGCAGGGTTAAGAGAAGGAGGTGCAGGGAGATGCATTTATTTCCCCCAAGTGACTGGATTTGTCCTCTCCAAGGTCTGCAGCGTAGCATGTAGGACAAGAGGGGAAGGACAGATGCAGAAGCATTAAGTTAAAATTATGACCCGCTGGGGGAAGCAGAGCAAAGTTGCCTTTTACGGTTCCCAGCAAATCCCAGGCACATCTGAGAACATCTCCCTGCGAGCTCCCCCGGGCTGTTCCCCGTTGAGAAAACAAGGGAAAAACAAACCCAACCAAACCCAGCCCCTTCTGTTGGAGAGTCACTGGGAGGATTCTGCAGCTGGAAACACACCCTGCCGGACTGCAGGAACGCTCAGTGCCTCAGCAGACATGCACATGAAAACTGTGCTCATCCTCCTTGTTTTAGCTTTAGCCACGATATTTGCTTTAGTCTGTGTGTTGCTGACCAGAGGAAGGGCCCCCAGCACCTGCCAGCACCAGCCCCGGGAGCAGGAGGACGCCGATGACGGCCAGAGCCTGGTCTTTGCCGATCTGACACCCGAAGAGATGGTGCAAGTGGTGCGGTACCTGCAGGGAAACCTTGGGGTGCAGCTGGTCGATGCCTCGCGTGCAAAACCCTCCGACAACTGCATCGCCTCCGTCGACGTGCAGGTCCCCGCCAAGGCAGAGGTGCTGCGGTTCCTGGATGGTGGTGGGGCTCGCCCCCCCCGGGAGGCGCTGGCTGTGCTGTACTTTGGGAACCAGCCAGACCCCAACGTCACCGAGTACGTGGTGGGTCCGCTGCCGACGCCAGCGTATCACCGGGACGTCACAGTGCAGAAGTACGGGGGGAAGGTGCCGTACCACCGCAGACCAACACTGGCTGTTGAATACAAACAGATGGCAGGGTTTTTAAAAAGCCAAGTGTTCCCTTCCTCGATGCGTGCTGTGAGTCCGACGGGACTGACCTGGCTATCCTCACGACGGCCCCGCGGGGCTTCAAGTCTGGCGATCGCGCGACCTGGTTTGTCCTCTTCCACAGCATGGCTGGCACCGGCTACTACCTCTCACCGGTGGGGCTGGAGGTGCTGGTGGAGCATGGGGATCTCCATGTCTCCTGCTGGCGGCTGCACCAAGTCTTCTACAACGGCCGGTACTTTGCCAGCATGGGGGATGTGGAGGATGCATTTGTGGCCAACTTGCTGGAGGTTGTCAGGATCAAGAAGCCCCAGGCCAAAGCAGTGCTGGGCTCGATGAGACCCAGGCACCCACCCGGTTCCCCGGGACCGCTGCAGTACGAGCCCCAGGGTCCCCGCTACAGCATCAGGGACAACCGCGTCACGTTCCAGGGCTGGAGCATCACCTTTGGCATGAACCCCAACTCCGGCCCACGCCTCTTTGACATCAGGTACCGTGGGGAGAGGATTGTCTACGAGCTGAGTCTCCAGGAAGCCTTAGCCCTGTACAGCTCCAACTGCCCTGGGGGCATGTCAACCCGCTACCTTGATGGGAGTTTCGGCATCGGCAGGTTTGCCTACGAGCTTGTCCGGGGCCTCGACTGCCCCTACACGGCGACCTACGTGGACCGGCACTATCTGGCAGAGTCAGAGACCCCCAAAACCAACCAAAACTCACTCTGCATTTTTGAGCATGACGCTGCCCTCCCTCTGCGGCGCCACTTCTCCGACTCACAGTCCTTGTACTATGGTGGGCTGCGGAAAAACACGCTAGTCATCCGTGCCATTTCCACTCTCATCAACTACGACTACATCTGGGACTTCATGTTCCACAGCAGCGGGGCCGTGGAGGTCCAGGTGCACGCCACTGGCTACATCAGCTCCTCCTTCCTCCATGGCCGAGGCACCGACTATGGCAACAGGGTTGGGCCCCACACACTGGGGACTATGCACCTCCACCACATCCACTACAAGGTGGACCTGGATGTCGACGGTAGGTCTTGGGCACCTTTGTGCATGGCTGCGGTTCCCTGTGGGCTGCAGCTCTGCGCAGGGCATGGAGCTTGAGAGGGTTTTCCCTTCTACTTCACAGGGCAGCTGAACTCTCTGGAGACCCAAGACATGGCATACGAGCTCGTGAAAGATCCCTGGAGCATGCAGAACACCATCGAGCGGCCATACCTCTGCAGGAAGAGGCTGGAGAGGGAGGACGAGGCGGCGTTCCCGCTCAATGCCCCCATGCCCCGCTACATCTCCTTTGCTAGCCCCAAGCCGAACAAGTGGGGACATCCACGCAGCTACCGCATCCAGATCACCAGCTTTGCCGGGGAGCACCTGCCCACCAGCAGCCCCATGGAGAGATCCATCAGCTGGGGCAGGTGGGTGCCAGGGCTGGGGCGCGCATGGTCCCCAACCCCTCTCCTCCCACCCTGCCACCGTGTCCCCGGCTGCTCCTGCCTCCCAGTGGAGGGGGGCCCTGCCACTCAGCAAGCTTGTGCCAGGCTGCAGGGAAGGGTTAAACAGCGAACATGCATATTTTTTGGCTCTGAAAATCCCTTGAAAAGTTGCTCAATGACATCTCTTCATAGTAGTTCACAGGCAGGAATCTGACCCCAGATAAGATTAATTTAGAGTAATCACATGTGTTTTTCCCTGTGAGAGCAACCAGGCTGTAGGATGAACTCCCAAGGGGAGCACTGGTATCCCCAGTGTAAAGCCTTGATATCTTTATGTAAGGACAGAATGTCTTTTGGAAAATGCTTGGGATGAACACAGAACTGGCTCACTGCCAGCGTGAAATTTAAGGGCTCACATTCTGGGGGAGGTTGTAAAAGTTAAAAGTGGCTGTGGCTGAAGTGAGTGTGTCGGGCAGCGAGCAGCAGCATCTGCGCCTAGACGTGTTTGTGTTTCCCGGCCGTGCTGGAGCAGCTGTGGGCAGTGAGCAATCCCCCGCGAGCCCAAAGGTGCTGGGGCTGCTGCCTGTCGCTAGTCTGTGCCAGCCCTTTCCCTCCCTGACCCAGGACAGACTGTGTCCCCGGGCACGTGCCAAGGATGCATCCAGCCACAGTTTGCCGGTGCATCCCCAGGCGGCGATGTAGCAGTCGCCCTGCCCTGCGCCGGCACTGACGAGCCGCTCTGCTCCCTGTGCTGGCAGGTACCAGCTGGCTGTCACACGACGGAAGGAGGAGGAGCCCACCAGCACCAGCATCTACAACCAGAACGACCCCTGGACACCCACCATTGTCTTTGCCGACTTCATCAACAACGAGACCATCACCAATGAGGTGAGCTGGGGTCCCCTGGGTGGAGGGGAGCCGAGCACCGTGGGTGCCACCCCGGCTCCTGCCCTGGCCAGAGGCTTGACCCATCCTGCAGCCAAACTGGGCGGCTGCCAGGCTGGAAGGGTCCCGCTCAGCCTGACAGGGTGCCCGGCTCCCCTCCTGCCCAGGACCTGGTCGCCTGGATCTCTGTGGGGTTCCTGCATGTCCCCCACGCCGAAGACATCCCCAACACAGTGACCGTGGGGAACGGCATTGGCTTTTTCCTGAGGCCCTACAACTACTTCGATGAGGACCCCTCAGTGGACTCGCCCGACAGCGTCTACTTCAGCAGCGAGCAGGACGTCAGAGCATGTGGAGCCAACCCCCTCGCCTGCCTGCCCCCTGCCATCACCTGTGCCCCCCACTTGCCACCCTTCCACTATGGGGGCTTCCTCAACCTCAGCCTGGCCCCGCTGCCCGGCGGGCTCTGACAGGGCTGGGGCTGCCGCTGCCCCTGTCCTCACCGGTGCGGGTGGTCCGTGTCCGGCTGTCAGGTGCGGCCTTGGAGGCAGCCCCGGGGTCAGGCTGGCTCTGCCACTCCACCAGGACCTGCCCTCCCCATCCCTGGGATGTCGTGTGCTCAGGGTCAGGTTTTCAGAGGAGCTCAGCTCTCATTTCGGCACCGCAGTGCTGCCAAAGGCGGACACAAAGCCTCTGAAAAACAGTCCCTAGGAGCGATTTTTGGAGACTCCATCCAGGAGACCACCCAAAGGGCTGTGGGGTGCCCATGGCTGCTCTACTCTTCTGGGACCGAAGCTCCTGCCCCCTCCCCAAGGTAGGTCGGTGCACGCAGGGCGATGGTGCCGACCAGAGCTGGGCACTGCACAAAGCCGCAGCTCCCCTTGGAGCCATGGTCCATGCCGAGGTTTTGCCCAGGGTGGTGGGAGCAGGTGGCATGGCAGCCGCTGTGGCCTGGCCGCAGCCCAGGGGTGTTGGGCCACAGGATGCTCTGGGATGCCCAAAACGCCCACCCCGGCCCCACGGCCACTGCAGCTCCAGGGCTGCTGGGGCCCAGGTGACATTGAGCTCTGGCTGCTGCGGCAGTGCCAAGCTCTGGGGACAGGGACAGGGACGGCGCGCTGGGCTGCATCGGGAGCCCACAGGAGGAGCACACTGCAGGACTGCGGGATGGGCACTCCCCGGGCCGAGCTGCCTCGTGTCCACCCTTCCCCAATAAACAGGCACTCGGATGCTTCTTCTGACCAAACTGTTGCGTAGCTCATGGGTGCTGCTGTGGCTCCTGTGGCTGGTGGCCGGAGCCCCAGCACTGCTGACACTGTGGGCACTGGTGCCCTGTAACGGACAGTCCTGGCTGCGCTCTGCAGTGCTTGCGGAGCTCCGAGGGCCGTGGGGCCCGTACAGCACCCGGCACAGCTGTGTGAGCGTGCACTGGCTGTGCTTTTGGACCCCGGGTGCTGGCAGGAGGCTCCTGCCGGGGAATATGGGACAAACAAGGGAGTTAATCTGTAACGTCTGTACCGAGCCGCATTAATGGGTTCTGGCCTTGGCTGCTGCCCGGCGCGCTCAGCCCCTGCCAGCACAGGGACCCTTGCTCCTGCACCACCAGCTGCGTGCACAGCCCCAGGCTGTGGGATCCCGCAGCCTCTGGAGCCCATCCCCACTGTGCCAGGCTGAGGGGCTTGGTGAGGGTGGTTCAGCTCCAGCCCCACAGCCCGGCCTTGGCACGTGGCTGTAGATGCCAACGTGTCCCTGGGGGCATGGTGGGCATACGTCCCCTCTGACCCCTTGCCATGGGAGCTGGCTCTGCCCAGGGCCATACTGCGATGGGCTCGAAAAGCCCTAACAGCAGCGGCACGTCCCCCCAGGAGCCAGCTCGGCTTGCTGCAGCGCAGGGAAGGGACATTGGGCAGGAGTGGGCAGCTCGGGGGCATGGCTCAGTGCGAGGCTGCAGTGGTCCCTGGATGCCCTGGGGTGACAGGGGGTGACAGGCACCTCCTGGGGCTTGGGGGGAGCAGGCGGGATGCTCCCTAAGAGGGGAAGGCGCAGCTGGCCAGCTCCCTGCCTGCTGCTGTTTGCCCACGTGTTTGCGAGCGCTGCCTGGACTCTGCCCGTGTGCTGACGCAGGTGAGACCAGACGCACTCCCGTGCTGGCAGAAACGCGGCTCACTGCCCAGCCCCAGACCTTCCAGCAGGCTGGGAACTTTCTGGATGAAACCTTGGCACCACGTGCGGCACGTTATGTTACAGCACCCGCATGCCCTGTGTCTCCCGTAGCTGCATCCGGTGCCTTGGGAATCACGGGGACACCGTGTCCCGGACCCAGCCGCTGCCACTGCAGGCACACAGCTCCTGGGCTGCCAGCTGATCCCGGGCTCATTGCGCACAGACCTCGGTGCAGAAATAAAGCACCCCCAGCCTGGCCCTGTTCCTCCACTGGGAAAGCCACCCCAGCCAGTTTGCAATGCGCCTCCCTGGCCAGCAGTGCTGCCAGCACGGCTGCCCAGTGCAGGGGACGAGCTGGAGCTTGGCATGGTGCTCCCAGAGCTGGTGGCCAAACCGGCCAGGATGCAAAACCCCGAGGTGCCCAGGAGGTCAGCAGCCCCTGCCGCCCCGGCCTGCCCTGGCTCCGCGCGGCGGCTGCAGGGCTGGGGATTTACCCAAAGCACAGGGCACGGAGCCGGCACTGGGAAACCTCCACTGTGTGGACCCCGGCAGCTCCGGCACAGACCTGCCCGGCAGCATGCGCAGCCGTGCAGGGGGATGCTGGCCCGCGCCGCTCTGCCGGCAGCAGAGCTCAGCTCTATCTGCAGCACAGCTCTGTCAGCAGCGCTTCGTGCTCGCTCCCGCGCTGCGCCGGCACCCGCTGTGCTGGGAGGGAGGAGGTGGCTGTTCCTGTCCCGTTTCCCGGCCTACCCCCATTGCGGCCCCAGTTTTCCTGCGGTGACTTTTTCCACGGTTACTGGAGCACGCTAGTCCCCATCCCCCAACACCTTTTGCCCCCATTTTCTGCTGTGAAATCTCTCAGGGAGAATTTATTGCTGTCTGTTTCAAAATATTTTTGACGCAGAGGCCAAGTCTGTTGCATTCCTTCACACTGGCCAAAGCCACTCTTGGTTGAGGACCCTGGAATGAGCTATTGGGGGAATTTGTTTTGCAAGAGTAATTCCATTTCTGTGCAAACTTCTGCTTTGTTGGGTGTTTTTTGTAGGTTGGGAGCTCAGTCCGGGGGCTGGGGTGCCTGGGTCCATTTCCCCTTGGCACAACGAGGCCGGGCTGGGAGGGACAGGAGGAGCAGCCCAGGGCAGGGATGCGCCTGCGG
>NW_008824011.1:92154-95603 GCF_000699105.1 Pygoscelis adeliae
CCGTCCCCAGGGATGGAGTTCGATCAAGCCAGCCTGGACCAACGGTGCTGAGTGCAGGGACAGGCTTTGGCTGTGCCCACGTTTCCCTTCGCCTGGGAGCATCGGCCCCGGTGTGAAGTGAGGGTGCCAGGAGTGATCCTGGCTGCCGCCACCTGACAAGCAGCTCCTCGGGGCGAGGACAGGCTGCCCACAGAGCATGGGCGTTCCTTGTCTGTGTCTGCAGATCTGCCCTGGCAGCCTCAGCCTTGCACTGTTAAATGCGAGGCAGATCTCTAATCACCTAACCGCTTTCAGAGCACAGGCGTTTGCAAACACAATCCCTCTTCCTCGGCCTGGCAGCTCCAAGAGCTGTCCGTGCCTGTATTCCAGGGAGGAAGGTTTGCCGTGTTTTTGCCTTTTAGACCCCACGGCTCCCCAGGCTACGTGCAGGCAAGGGGGCAGGATGCTGCCCGGGGATCCCGCTGCACAGAGCCTGCTGTTTGTGGGCAGGACTCGGCGCTGGACACGACCTCCGCTTGCTCCGCACCATGGCAAACAGCACATGGGTAGGGGTAGCAGTTCAAGGATCTTGACCTGAACTTTCTCGAGGAGGGAGATAAGTGATGCATTTTCACTGGCTGCTAATCATTAACGCCTGGTTGCCTGTTCCCCCATGCAGGGGCAGCTGCCTGTTTTGCTGTGGCGGGCTCTGGCTGGGCCCCCTGCGCCGCTGCCACAGGGCTGCATGTCTGTGCGCCAGCAACCGTGATGGCTGGCCAGAGCTGGGGAAGGAGGTTTCTCCTGCCAGGCTGACCATGTGTCCTCAGGCTCCTGGAAATAGCTCTCCATGTTACTCGTTCACCGTTACCTCCCGAGGAGGAACAGGACGATAAAGCTGCGGTGCCAGCACTGCTGCCAGTGACAGCACAGTGTGGCCGGGGTGGAGAAAGGACACAGGCAGGGACCTGGCACCGGTGGGACAAGTGGTGTGTTCGGCTCTGTCCCCGCAGCCGGGGTCTGATGGGGCAGTTTTGTGCAGGAGGGGGTTAACCCAGGGGAGCTGTGCTGGGAGGAATGCCTTCCCTCCTAGGGGACCTTATTTGCAAAGGTCCTTTAACCCCACACCAGAGATCAGAAAAACATCGCTGGCAGCCAGGAGCTCCTCAAGCCTCGCTGTCTGAGGCTGCGGGGAGCTCCAGAAACGGCTTGGAAAGTTTCCCATTACGCAGAGTCCTGGTTAAATCAGCCTGGCGAACGCCATGGCAGCAAGGTGTTTTTTCATCAGCTGGAGGTTTCAGCTGATGTGGGGGTGGTGGGCAGCCTGCCCCCCACACCACACAAGACCCAGTCCACGCTCCTGGGCATCCCTGCGATGCTCCGGTGGTGCTTGGGGTGATGGCAGAGGGATGGGAGAAATGTCACAGCTCGGGGCTGCGGCAGTTCTGCAGTGCTGTTCACACAGCGTGGGGGTGCTTGAATCTCCTCCCTGATAACAGAGCAAATGCTGGGGTTCAGTAGAGGCAGCTGAACTGTTGTATTGGGCAGCAGGAGGAGCAGGGGCTGCAGGATCCCACTGAGTGAGGCAGCTGCCTGTGCACTGCAGGGAGGGGACAGTGTGGGGAAGGGTCAAGGTGCTGGTGCTGGAGCACCCCGTGCTCCATGCGGCTCCATGCGCCCTCGAAGCCTGTTTTTCCTTTTTACGTAAGTTGTTCCAAACATGTTTGTAACAACCCCCCGGTGATGCACCTTTGGCAAAAGTGGTTTTGGGTCCAAAGATCAGTGCTGGGACAAGTGACCTGCCCGCGGCAAACAAGAGGCCACAGAGTATAAAACCCCGGCGGTGCGGTGGAGCGCAGGACAGCCTGAGCCGTGCCGAGGGGCAGTGGCTGCAGAGGAGGATGGAGGCCGGGATGAACCTCCTGCACGACACGGGCATCCAGGCGACGCGCTGGCTGCAGGAGTACTTCCAGGGCTCCCAGGACTGGTTCCTCTTCATCTCCTTCGCCGCTGACCTCAGGAATGCTTTCTTCGTCCTCTTCCCTATCTGGTTTCACTTCAGCGAGTCGGTGGGCATCAGACTCATCTGGGTGGCCGTGATCGGTGACTGGCTCAACCTCGTCTTCAAGTGGTGAGTGGCCCTGTGCCACAGCTCCCTCCGGGTGTGTTGCCACAGCTGGACTAATGCGGGCCAGATGTGTGCCCTTAGCCTTGACACTGGTGTAAAACAAAGACCAGAGTTTGGCCCCCAGCTTGGCAGTAGTCATGGTCACTCCTTCCTGAACTGTGCAGCAGCTGCTCTCCCCACTTCCCAGAAGCCAGGCAGAGAGATAGAGCTTCCTGCAAACAGACCCCTTTGCTGTCAGCCAGGGTTGCAGTTCTGGGGGGGGGCTGCACAGAGCCCCTTACCACGGGGGGAGCCGCGGGGGGGGCCTGGCACGGCTCTGATATGCAGAATCAGGGCTTGGTGCTCCCCTGATGTTTTAGGTGAGTGTTTCCCACGGATAAGTCAGGACACTGATATCCCCTTCCTTTCCACGGCTGGTAACACTGGTAACACAAAGGGAGCCATGGTGGTGAGCATGCAAGGGACTCCAGGCATGGGATGGCCTCGTCGGCAGTGTCAATTGTACCATGGGGCCAATCCACCTTGGCATCACAGCCCAGCGGGGTTCGGTGTCAGCCGGTAGCCGTGGGTGCCGTCCCTGCAGGTTGTGGGCTGTGGTACCAGTCGCCACAGAGGCTGTGGACCAGCACAGTGCCATCCCTGCAGCTGTGTTTCAGCATCCCAAGGTTTTGGGACTGCGTGCACCCACGTGCACGGGCTGCACCCCATGTCCCTGCGGCAGGGCCCGGCAGTGTGGTTGGGGTGGGGGGTGTGCTGGCTGCCCCGGCTCTGTGCCTGCCCTGCAGCTCAAATCCCCCAGAATGCCCACACTGCCTGCACATGACAGGGATGGGTGGCCACTGCCTCTGATGCCACCATGAGACAGTTGCTCTTGGCCTGAAAAAGACTTAGAGGGAGCAGACACCACTACTCCTTTTCAGCACATTGACTTGCTCCCAGGAAGTTCTTGCTCTTCCCCTTCAGGGGCCAGGGATGGGGACACGGACAGGCAGTATCGGCTGTCGGGACCAAGCGACCAGCAGGGTGCTGTGTCTGTCGGGATGCCCTGGACGGCTCATGGGTCCTTTGCCTCTTCCAGCTCCCAGGCCAGAGCTGAAACCGCAGCTGTGCCCACCTGCTCTGGTGCCCAGGACTCCTACAGCCCCCGTTCTCCTTTCTTTTCAGGATCCTCTTTGGGGAGAGACCGTACTGGTGGGTCCACGAGACGGACTATTACAGCAACACCTCCGCCCCAGAGATCCAGCAGTTCCCGCTCACCTGTGAGACTGGCCCTGGTAAGGTCCCCCAGCCCTGGCAGGGGCAGTGGGCGCTTGCCCAGGGGGACCTGCACACGCAGCTCCCCACT
>NW_008824011.1:96207-99772 GCF_000699105.1 Pygoscelis adeliae
ACCGCAGCCCCCGAGGCCTGGGCTGCTGCCTGGGAGCACCCTGGGCACGAGGGCACAGCCTGCTCTGAAGAGGGGGGTCTGACCTGGGGCTCTCCTTTCATCCAGGGAGCCCCTCCGGCCACGCCATGGGAGCAGCAGGTGTGTACTACATCATGGTGACGGCCCTCCTCTCCACGGCCATGGGGAAGAAGCAGTCGAGGACACTCAAATACTGGTAAGCTGTGTGCCAAAACTACCTGTGCTGGGCAGAGGCTGCTCCAGAGCTGACAGGCGTGCAGCTGAGCCCATCGAGGCACAAGGCTGTGGGCAGACAGCCAGGTCATGGCACCCCAGGTGAGGTGTGCACGAGGATGGGCTCAGCAGGTGGCCAGGCACTGCTTGGGGTACGTGATGGTGGCACCCCAGGCAGTGCGAGCCGGGCCTGGCACCAATGTGGCTGCCTGCCCCTTGCAGGGTGCTGTGGATGGTGCTTTGGACAGGGTTCTGGGCAGTTCAGGTCTGCGTCTGCCTGTCCCGAGTCTTCATTGCTGCCCACTTCCCCCATCAGGTCATCGCAGGGGTCATCTCAGGTGAGTGCATCAGACCCCCCCGTCCCCTTCCCCACGGCACCACTGTGCTGGACTGCCGCACTCGCAGCACTGGCCAGGAAGGGTGCACAGCCTGACGGTCGTGTGTGGGGTCGTGATGCAAAGCTGCACCCGTGGCTCTGCAGTTACTGCCCTCATCGTCACAGGCAGGCTGCCCTCCAGGACATGCCTTTGTCCCTATCCCATTTGAGGCACGAGTCCCAGTTGGGCGGGCAGGGCAGTGCCAGCCACTGCTGGTCTCTGAGGGATAGTGAATGTAGCCCGAAGGCACAGGCAGGGCAGGCTTGGGGTGTGGAAGGGTCGTCACTGGGCAAGGGAGCAGAATCAGCCATCTGTGAGCAACAGGACACAGCGGTGGCCATTGGGGCAGTCACCGTGCGGTAGCATCTGGGTAGGCCCTGGCACATGTCCCCTGCTGAGCACCCAGGACTGTGGGGTCCGCTCAGCTCCACTGCCCAGAGGCAGGCGGTCGCTCACTGATCGGCACCGCCTCCTCTCCCGCTTCGTTACTGGCAGGGATGGCCGTGGCCAAGACCTTCCAGCACGTCCGCTGCATCTACCACGCCAGCCTCTGCCGGTACCTGGGCGTCACCTTCTTCCTCTTCAGCTTCGCCCTGGGCTTCTACCTGCTGCTGCTGGCACTTGGCGTGGACCTGCTCTGGACGCTGGAGAAGGCGCGGAGGTGGTGCGCCCACCCCGAGTGGGTCCACATTGACTCCAGGCCCTTCGCCAGCCTCCTCCGTAACCTGGGCATCCTCTTTGGGCTGGGGCTGGCCCTCAACTCCCACATGTACACGGAAAGCTGCCGGGGGAAGCAGGGCCGGCAGCTGCCCTTCCGCCTGGGCTGCGTCGCCGCCTCCCTCCTCGTCCTACACCTCTTTGATGCCTTCAAGCCACCCTCCCACATGCAGTTGCTCTTCTACGTCCTCTCCTTCTGCAAGAGCGCAGCTGTGCCGCTGGCCACTGTTGGCCTCATCCCCTACTGCGTCTCCCAGCTCCTGGCCACGCAGGACAAGAAGGCTGTCTAGAGGTGTCCCCGCAGGTAATGGTGCACCCGGGCAGGCGGCCACCCCAGCTCTGGGCTCAGGGGCAGTCACCAGACCATGGGTGCACCCCAGCCACTGTTTGCTCCCCGCTAAATCTGCACAGACTGACTCCACACCGGGAGCAGACTGCAAAGGCTGGGCTGGCAACGCTGCTGGATGGCTCCTGTGGCACAGACCCACAATGCCAGTCATGCCATAGGCTCGGGTGGTCTGTAGCTAGCTGATGGTACAGCAAGCCCCATGCTCCCAGGGCTCTCCTGCTGCCCTTCCCGCACCGACGGGTGGGGGGGGTCATCAGCCCGGGACCTGGCGGCAGTGGGGAAGAGACCCTGTGCCGCCCTGCAGCTCATGGGGACATGCCACCTTCACGCTGTAGGGCTGGGGACAGTACTACTGGGAGCAGGGTGCTCACCCATGGGTGCTTGGGGTCTGCTGGTGAGGCAGCTCTGTTACAGGAACGGGCAGACACTGTGATTTGGAGATAAAGCACTGGCTTGCGGGAGCCCCCCCAGCCCTGAGGTGTTCAGTGTTCACTGCTGTGTGAAGCAGCATGGGGTACACATATGCATATGTGTGTATACATATATTATGCATATCTATATACACATATACATATGGGTGTATCTGTAAACAAAGGGTATTTTATTAAAGCTGAAGGTGTGTTTAGCTGGTGAGTTCGGACATCTCGCTGGCCGATGAGGCGGGATGGGGGAATCGGGTCCCGGGAGCAGGGACTGCGGCTGGGGCTGCTGTTGGTGTTGGAGGAAGGACATCTCTCCTGGGGCACTGCTCCTACCATCACCTGCAAGGCACAGCCAAACCACCGGGAATGGCAGCACCAGGCTCCCCGTCCTCATTGCTTTTCACCCTCGGGAGCAGTCGGATGCAGCCAGCACAGCGGGGTGGGAACAAGCTGCTTTTTGTGCTGTTTATCCAAGGTTTCTGGGTGCACCTTGTGCCAGGAACAGGGATACACTCCTGTCACCTTACTGCTTATGGAAACAAGCACAGCTTTGGGACTGACCAGCTCAGCTGGGCTGTGCTGAGCCCCAGGCTGCAGGGACAGAGCTGCCTTTTGGCTGCTGGCTGCGTTGCGGGGTAGGGGCCCAGTGGTCAGCACTGGCTCAGCTTCCAGGCACCGCTCGCCCAAACACTGGGTCTGCCCGGGGCGCAGCAAGCAGCTGTGTCAACGTGGGGTCAAGCTGCTCTCCTGCCGTGGGCTCGGCTCTCCTGGCAGATGTGTCCCAGCCCTCCTGCCTTGGTGCCATGCTCGTTAGCAGGAAGCCGGCTGTGGGCTCGCCCTGCTGACTTCAAAGCCATATAGGCTGTACAGCCTGCCAATTAACTCAGTTAGTAAACATCCTCTCAGTCTGAGACAGTTTAAAATAGATGTGATGGTACAGATACCATCTTCCTGCCAGACTGTACGTGTGCGTGTGCAGTATCTCCCCCAAAACACCAGTTCCTGCAGCACTTACCCCATACCCAGCTGTAAGCATCAGCAGTGTTCTCTGCTGTGGCGCACCTGAGAAATGCCATCTCCCCTGCCCGGATTTGCAATGCCTTTGGGAGATGGTGTCCAGCAGAGCCGTGGTGACATCCGTTGTCTTGCTGCGGCTTGGATGGGCCTTTACTGCATGTGGCAGTAGAGTGTGCAGGCTTTGCAGCCTTTCCCAGTCCTCTGATGGGAGCTCTCCGCCGCCGGAACACAGAGCCATCAGGCGAGAGAGCACCTTCCTTCTGACCAAACTGCACGTCAGCAGAACCACGTTAAAACCCATCCATGCTAAAAACGCCTTCCATGGCAAAGTTTGCTGTAAATCTCGCTCTGTACAGAGCTCAGCTGTGGACCTAACTCTCTGTAGAAAGCGCACACACACCCCAGTTTCCTCCAACTGGGGAGTGGGCAGGCTTGGCCTAGCGGTTATCCCG
>NW_008824011.1:99912-106373 GCF_000699105.1 Pygoscelis adeliae
GTTGATGGACGGCGCAGCCGTGACCCTGCGCCCGCTGCTGCTGCTGCTCACCAACAGCTCAACAGCTGGCAAAGGTCTCTCGGCTGAATGGCACCTGCACTAGCCGTGTGCGGAAAGCCTGCTGCTATCCTCTGTGTTCATGACAGATAAACCTCCTTAGCACAGAGGTTTCTTTTCTTCTATTTCTGTTTATTGCCAACATCTGGACCAAACCTGTCATGCCATTTCTAGCAAGAAGGGGAAAAAAAAATCCCAAATTACCCGCCATGCTTTTTCACACTGTGGCTCCACAGCGCCCTTTAGCCTCTGCAGCTGAGACTGCAACAGCTCCAGGACCCACTCTGGCAGAAAAGACAAGCTGAGGAAACACCGGGGAGTAGCTCTGCCTGATCCCGAGGGAGTTTACGTCTGCGTAAGCCAGAGAAACTCCTGATGCTCAAAAATGGACCAGTAACAACTGTACCCCAACAAGGGAAAGGACTGGTACACGAAGGTGAATGATTTCCTGCCTGTGGGGCACCCGCTCTCCCTTCCAGCTGCTCTCTGCCTCGGCTGATTCAGGACCGTATCCTTTGCTGTGCTTGATCAAGTCTGAGGAAAGCTTGCCACTACCCAGGCCGAGGTGTCAGGTGGGGAACAGCTTCCTTTTGCTGAGCATTAGTGATGATACTCACTTGGAAATGAGTTTGGTTGCTGGAGACTCCTGAACTCGGGTACTGTTCTTGTGATGAGCGCAAAAGGAGGATGGGAACTGACACAGCTGCAGAGGGATGGGAAATGAGGGGGGGGGATGATCATGACCTTGCTCTTCTCTTCGAGGGCTGCTCTGCTGGAGGACAGCTCCAGGCTCAGTTCCTCTGCCAGTTACCCCACAGCAAAGGCCAGGTGTAGGAGTGCTGTAGTGGACCAGGAAGACACCTTCCCAGTAGTGGTGAAGACAAGGCACTACCAGCGTGGCCTGGTGCCGATGTATCCATGCACAGAAAGCTGCAGTCTCTACTTAGGGGACTACAGAAACAGCTGCTGTTCCAAAGAATGCTCAGGAGCTGTAGACATGAGCTTGGACGTCACATTTTGCAGACTAGCATAGAAGGTGGCATGAGTCAGCTGTATGCCAGGACCCAATCAGTCATTGACAGTCATAACGGTACAACCTAGCTGGGCTTGTTCAGAGTAATGCTTGGGACAGACTACTGCTCTTCTGTAGAGCTATTTCTTATCATGTGAAAGAGCCAAACATAAGATACTGTCGCAGAGGCAGGGGAAAGGCCACTGCTGGAGAGAAGAGAATGGTAATGAAAGCTCAAGCTCGTGGCAACAGAAGTGAAAGAAATGTTCAGGCCCACACCTACAAGAAATACCCAATGTACAGCTCAAACAAATTACTTTAATACGGTTTTCTGTCTGCCTGCAGAACAAAGCACTAGGTGGCTGCTTCTATCCGCATTTAATTCTGATGTACAAAGAGTCAGCACGTGTGTGTTAACAAGGTTCTGCCGGGCCAACTACAAATGGATGAAATTCTCTTTTGCAATAACGTACCTGATGCTACCGCAGTGGAGTTTTGGGACTGCGGCGATGAAGCCGGTGTTACCCGACAGCTGCTCCCATCAGCGTCACAGCTGGGTCAATAGCAACTGCTGGCCAAGCAAACATCTTCAGACCTCCAGCATCTGCAGATTTCTGAGTAGCCAGGAAAAAAAGTCCGTTCCTTTTTTTTTAAAAAGGGCTCACGGAGACTGGTCCTTCGGTGTCCCCTCCTTCCCTTGCTCACAGGCTTGACAACAGCATCTTGTCTTCTTGCCTCCCAGTTCTATCTCAGGCAGCAGTAACTGGTGACCAGCTTAGTTTGGTCTTTTAAGGGGGATTTACTGATCTGAGCATCCCTCCAATTCCTGCCACATTTCATTCCTTCTTCTCCCTACAAAATTTCAGCAGCAAAAGCTTGATTCATTTTCTCTGCACTTGTTGGCAAATATCATACTCAAACCCTCTGCTTCTTACCAGTATTCTGATTTTTTTAAATGCATCCAGCTTATTATAAATAAATATGCTCACAAAGCAATTACTCCTCAGCAATTGGTACAAAGTAAAAAGCCACAATCTACTGCAAACGGGAGGGCCCCTCTCTTGGTTTTAGGAAGCCTACAAAATGGTTAAATAATGACTACTTCTAATCACTTAAGAACGTGTACCATTTGCTTGGGAAATGAAAGAACCCTTGCAGCAAAGTGTAGATGGCGGATCCCCTCCCCCAATTTTCCATGAGCACCAAATCAGCTCACACAGAGCATATGCACACCAGCTGTTGTTTTTATGTCTTTATTCTCTGGGAGAGAAGTTGGTGGAGCTTATGCAAAGCAGGGAAGACAGCCCTACTTTGAGAATTGTTTCTTACGCTTCAGGGCTTCGATGGCTGATGAATTCCTGGAGCAGAGCTTGCACTTCTCCTCGCCGACTCATCTTGGTTGCCTTGCCCTGAAAGCGGCCTCGCTTCCCAGCTCCTTTGCCTCCCAGCAGCTCTGCCACCCTGCAGTAACAACAGTACAGGCTGAAGGCCACCCACTTGCAGAGAAGAGAGTGGCCTCGCCTAACCTGCTCCAGAGAGCAAACAAGGATCCATGCCCTAATTATACTGTTCAGCTGCTTAGTCTGCAACATTAGAATTCTGATTTTAAAGAAACCATAGAACACATTACCTGGGACCTAAATTCTCAACTGCTTCCACAGGTCCAGCTAGAAGAAAGAGTCCTGCTTCTTTTTCATCTCCCACAGTCAGGAACAGCAGGGTTTCCTGTGGACGGAGAGATGGATCTTGCTCCAGAATAACCAGTGCCCTCCTTGTCCGGGAAGAGGACGGAGACACTGACCACAGGACCCACCCAAGCATGCAAACAATTCAGACGTTTGCGTGCGTTACTGAGACAGAGACTCAATTTGAAGAAAGTAAAAGGGAGGGAGGCTTTTGAACCTTTTATGCTCAATCATACGTTGTGGGGGACAGAATGGGTACTGGGGTATCCTAAGTTAAAAGGATATGGTTGGCAGTTGGACTAGATGATTGTTGTAGGTCCCTTCCAACTGCAATAGTCTATTCTATTCTAAAACAGCCGATGAGGTTCTGTACAGCTCTTTGGGGGACAGGCTCTTCTACAGTGCTCTGAATTTTCACTGTTGTATTTCTTGACTGTTGAGAATTCCCCTGCAGACTGAGGCTGCTGGGGACAAAAACCTCCCGTAACTTTTGAAAGGAAACAGACCTGTAGCTTGTGACTATGGTACAAACAGAAGCCTGGCCCTGCCTGTGCTACAGCTTGAATGAAAAAGCCAGTGGTGTCAGGTTAGTCTTCATCAGTGACTCACCTCTGTCCCAATCTCATTAGCGATGATATTCATGAATTCAGAGTCACCCTCTTTCCTGTATGGATGGGTAAAAAAAACACTTCAGAAAGAAGCAAATATCCCCTCTAGAGTCCAAAATATCAACCAGAAACCAAAGGCCTGATCAGGCCTGGAGTTTTGGCCTCTTGCTGTTAGGATGGAGATTAGGTTTTTTCTATATATCTAAATCCTCATTGTGCATTCCTGAGAACATATTAGGAATTATTTAAGCATTTATCTTTACGAAATAGAGCTCCTCAGTTTTATTTGAAAATATCAAGGGCAGAGAGAAATCAGATAGACACGGTTATTTCTTAGCTGTAAAACCAGAAGTATTCAGTGACTGAATTACTAACACATTCCTTTAATTACACAACTTTCCAGCAGGCTGAGGCAGTTTAAATATTCTATTCACCTTGTTTACATTCTTCCTTGAGAAACAAGCCTGAATAGGTGTCAGAGAGATGCAACTGCCATAAAACGTG
Organism: Pygoscelis adeliae; assembly: GCF_000699105.1. Classification (NCBI taxonomy): domain Eukaryota; kingdom Metazoa; phylum Chordata; class Aves; order Sphenisciformes; family Spheniscidae; genus Pygoscelis; species Pygoscelis adeliae. Next base: position 103,779 of record NW_008824011.1, read on the forward strand.
TAAGATACCATTTTACCCTTCTCCCTGAACTCCCCCATACCTGTGTAACACAAACAGCTCACTTTGAACAGGTTTGCTCTTGAAGTCCCGGGCTATCAAAACAGCAATGTCTCTAAGCAGGTTCAAGTTATTCTGAAAGAAAAGCAAAGAAATGGTACTGCAGATGGAGAAGTCAGTGTGAACACTGGGTTGTGTTCCAGAGATGGGAGCAGTTTTCATAATATCCACAAAAACCGATGTCTATGATTCAATTCCCAGTTATCATGACTAAAGCTCAGGTCTACAGGAAGCAGCCACAATCTGTTTTTCTCAGCCATCCTCATACCTTCTGAAGCAGTTTCACAGAACTCTGCAGCCTCTTCACAGCCTCTATGTGTTCACCTGGTCCATTTCTGAAAAAACAAGAAGAATTTGGATCGCCACTCTGAAGGACAAAGAAAGGATTTCTTAAAGAAGCAAAAGCAGATAACATCATAAAAAGCACCACGTAGATGTACCCTGAGGCTTATGTGGTATTTGTCAGAAGGAATAGTAAATAATCAAAGTAGAAAGGGTATTACTTGAGCAGTGAGGTTAGAGCCTTCTCAGTATTGTAACTTTGTTCGATTGACTTCAGCACTCTGTTTCCTGCCAGGAAAACCAAGTTGGTTTTGTTCTTTTTCCCTTTTTCTGTGCCAAGGAGTTTAATAACCTTAAAAAGAAAATCACCCTCGTCAGAAAAGAACAGTACTTTGCTTATACTTACACAGGTGGTCAGCTCCTACTAGACTATGGCTTGTTGTGCATATTGGCTCTCTGCCAGTGAAAATAAACTGGTTAAAATCAGCCATACGATCAACATACAAAAAAAAAAAAGGATGGTGATACAGTGGAATTTGCTAGTCATGGGCTGCACTCTGCAGTGCATCTGGATGTCTCTGCTGGGATACAGACTCCAACAAATAACTGAAAAGACAGAAACACTTAAAGGCAGCTCTAGAATTTTATCTCCACCTCCCTGCACAGAGGATTTCTCCATTCATGACAAACACTCAAAAATATCAGAGCTTTAAGCAGAGGGAACAAATGGCTAGCAACCCAGCAATGCACCGCCAAACTGGCAATACACCGCGTGCCCTCCAGAGGCATCGGCAGTTCAGAAAATAGCATTGCTACAGACAAGGGCTGAGTTCTGTTACAAAGAAAGAAAGGAGCCTGACTGACTGGACGAAGACTGCCAACCTGTGTGCGGCCCTGTTGGGGCTCACCCAGCACGGGGCTTCCACCGCCCCCTTTACCATCGGGACAATTTCCAGCAGACCCTGGATCTCAGGGACTCCTGCTGTGCCAGGTCTGAATGTGTGGAGCGAGGCTCCCGAAGGCAGCTCAGCTGCAGCCCCCCACCTGCAAGTCACTCAGGTTGGAGACATGAGTCCCACAGCACATGTTGGAGTCTACGCCTTCGATGTCAACAACTCGCACTGGCCCCACGTGGTCATCTGGCAAGCCACGGCTTCTCACCTAGCAAAAGGAGGACAATGGCAAACAAGGTGACATCCATGCTACAGTTATTTTGGTCCCATAGATATCATCAGTTCTCTCCCCACCACTCACTGTTTCAATTTCAGGGTCATCTGCAGCCAGTTCCCTCACCATCACGGGTACCCTCTCTCGGATTTTCTCATTCACACTCCTCTCCAGGGCCTCTATTTGCTCTGCTGTCATGGAGGGGGTGTCCAGCTCAATGACACTTCGCTGACGGCCCAGCTCCCTGCACCAATGAAGAACATCTGCTGCTGTAACTAAGACCAGCTGGAAGGTCCCTCTGTGCAGCGCTAAGTGCCATCCCACTGCTGGGAATGTGGTGACCGAAACAAAACATACTTCCCTCCTCTCCCTGTTATTTACAGAGCACCAGATGCATACCAAACACTTGGAGGAGGACAAGACAGAGCAAATACTTTGCACAGCTTTTCTCCAGTTCAGTCACCTCTCCCAGGCCCTCTGAGCTCAAGTGAAATGTCCAAGGGCAAACTGCTTTTGATTTATCAATGTTCAGCTCTTTGTGGCCCAGCACAGTGGCACACGCCAAACAAGGTAAGACTGGGGTCAAAAGGAGCCTTTTCCCTGCTCACCATGAAGTTGTCTTGAATCCAAACATCTGTTCTACGACGGCAGTGATGAGATGCTGTCCTGGAAGAGACGTGCAACAGCTTTGAGTGCCACTGGACACAGGAAAAGAGATTTTCAGTCAGACTGTATTTTTTCTGCTGACACTCCCCACGACATTTGCAAATGCCCAGGCATGCGCTCGGCACTGCAGGGCTTATGCTACTGCTTGGGAGCAGGCAGAAGAGAGAGCCATCGCCTCATGGGCCTTGGGATCTTGAGAGCACCATGGCACACGCTGAAGATTCTGAAGCAGGTTGAACTTTTCCTTCCAATCCTGTTCGCAGTGGGTTTGTTTACAAGCCAAGGAGAGTCCGCAGGGGAGGCGCCTGCCTTCCCAAGTGGCCCCGGGGAAGGACCGTGCATGCAGGGCTGTCGGGCTTCCCCCTCCCCTGACCAGGGTGGGGACAAGCCGGGCGCTGACCGCCCCCCCCAGCCCAGGGCCCG
>NW_008824011.1:108003-109468 GCF_000699105.1 Pygoscelis adeliae
GAGCGCCAGCTGCTCCTGCACAGGCGAGAGGGCTGGGCGGGCTGGGGAAGCGCAGGAAGGGGAGTGTGTCCCTGTCTGCCTGTGGGTGCTGGTCCTGACCCTGCCTGTGTCAAGGGAAAGGGGTGCCGCATCCTTCTGGAGGGCAGAGGTCCGTGGACTGGTGGTGACCGTGAGGTCGGGCTTTTTGGGAGCTCTGTTGGAGCGCCCGCGTGGGGCCCTCAGTGTCTGTCCCAGGGGCAGGTTGGTCCCCGGGAGCCGCAAGGTGCTGCGTGGGGACAGCACACGTGCTGAGGCTGGTCCTGGCTGCCGGGCGCCACACACACCTTGATGTTCTCCTTGGTGATGCGGGGCCAGGCCACTTTCTCATTCCACTTCCTCATAAAGCATGTGATGGAGCGGTCGGAGCGCTTCTCCCGTGAGTCCTGCCAAGAGATCGGGGGTGCCTCACCTCAGTGTCTGCTGGACTCCTCTCTGTAATCCACTGCAGACACGCACCGGATTAAAGCTCAGCCACGTGCAGGCTGTCTTGGTGATGCGGGGCCAGGCCACTTTCTCATTCCACTTCCTCATAAAGCATGTGATGGAGCGGTCGGAGCGCTTCTCCCGTGAGTCCTGCCAAGAGATCGGGGGTGCCTCACCTCAGTGTCTGCTGGACTCCTCTCTGTAATCCACTGCAGACACGCACCGGATTAAAGCTCAGCCACGTGCAGGCTGTGGGACACAGAGAACCACGGAGACGAGTTGTTTCTGGCCCAACACAGTACTGCGAGTGCCAGGCCCAGGGTCAGGGCTCCCAGGCTTGTGCTCACCCCACTCAGGCTCTTGGGAAACAGGCAGGATTCAACACTAAGCGGCGTTGCTCAAGACTGCACAGGCTGGGTTTAACTCTGAGCCTGATACAGGCTGTCGGAGAACAGTTTGCTGGGGGGAAGCCTCACCTTGGAGTTGACCCTGGCATACAGGTTGATCTCGTTGTAGAACTCCGCACCGTCTGCATTTTTGCAACTGCCAAAACACCATAACAGCCTGGCTTAGGAGAGGGCTGAGGCCATGCGTGCCCTCTTACAGGGTCCCCGCTATCCCCCACACCACGCCCAGTTCAGGGCCGTGACCCCGGTCGGCAGGGCAGCGGCAGCGCACCTGAACACCAGCCGCTGGTCCTCAATGACAACCTTAACATCCGTGCTGTCCTCGACACAGAACTCCAGGTAGACATACCGCGGGCGGTCGTACCACAGCGTCTTTGCAGGTTGCCTTGAGAAAGAGCAGACCAGTGGGTATTTCCATGGTGCCCACCAGCGCTCTGCAGGGACCACGTGAGGCACGGGGTGGGGATTGGGGCAAGGAGGGTGCCCAAAATGTGTACCCCGTCTGGGCTGAGCTCGCGGCTGGCAGCGAGAGCGAGGTGGGTGCAGGGCCCGGGCCGTGGGTGGTGGGCATGCAGCGCTCCCCTCCCGCGCCCCAC
>NW_008824011.1:110786-114694 GCF_000699105.1 Pygoscelis adeliae
CGGAGGGTCCGCACGCGCCGCTGTGGGTTGCGGCCGGCTCCGGGGAGAGGCTGGGCCGGGGGGTTTGCACGAAGCTCAGTTACAGGAGCGTGCAGGTCCTCGATGACTTGCAGCCAGCTCAGGGGGACATGCGTTAAAGCCCTGCTTTGTGTGTTACTGCTCTGCTCCAAGATACAGTGGTGACTCAGAGGATCTCCGATACGTACACGTTACTTGGCTGCTTGGCTCCTGGATCCCGGCCTTATGAGACGGGGCTTGCGTGCAGGAGGTCTGGAGAGGCTCTTCCTTTGTCAGATGAGGTAATGTGGCTGGTACCTCTCCTTGATGTACAGGCACATCTTTTTCTCAGACCGGCATGCAGCGTTCGCTAGTATAGTGCATGAGCTGAAGGAAACACTCCTCATACCACGATCCTGTTCTCTGGGGCTTGACTATGACAGTAAATCTTCCATTTTATTTACTGGTAACTCCTTCTCAGAGTGAGCGAGAGAAGCAGGAGCAAATTGAGGTCCAGAAGGAGAAGCAGAGAGAGCTTATCCTGCAGCTCAAGACACAGCTGGATGACCTGGAGACATTTGCTTACCAGGAGGGCAGCTATGATTCTCTGCCACAGTCTGTGGTTATGGAAAGACAACGGGTAAGGCTCGCAAAGTCCTTCTGCCTGTATTTCTTCTTAGCGTTTGTGAGCCTCTTATAGACTGTAGGAGTTGGTCAGTCCTTATTTCTCGACAGCAGCTGTAATAGGATATCAGTAGTTCATCTGCATGTGTAAACCTGTCCCGTGTGTTCTCTTGCAATTTTCTATGTGCAGCAAAGGTGGCCTGTTTCCAAGGTAATGGATGGGTAAAGGAATATTTTGAAGCTCATGGGCAGCAGCGCCACACTGTGAGATCATGCTACTAACTCATGTTTTGCAGATGATTATAAATGAGTTGATAAAGAAGCTGGACATGGACTTGAGTGAAGATATTGCAACGCTCTCTCCAGAGGAATTGCGACAGCGTGTGGATGCTGCCATAGCACAGATTGTTAATCCAGCCAGGGTGAAGGAGCAGCTGGTGGAACAACTGAAGACACAGATAAGGGACCTCGAAATGTTCATCAACTTCATTCAGGGTCAGTGCTGAGTTTTTAGATGAACAGATTGAATTGCTTTGTAATTCCCTGACAAAGTTATGAGGAGGGAGGTCACAGATGTCAGAGGATGCAGGGAGGGTTTCTGGGTCATGCAGAAGTACAGATCTCTCTGAACTGGCGGTGGGGAGAACAAGAGACTGACAAAAAAGGTGCAGAGAGGTCTAAGAAATATTGACCTTAATACTTGGGATACGCAGCTGAAATTCACAAGTGTGAAATAATAGTGTGAAATTCTTGTTATAGATGAAGTTGGAAGTTCTGGTAAGGCGGAAGATGGACACTGTGAATGTGCAGGCAGAAAAGATGGCGGTGGCTCCTACAAACCAAATACACGGCCTTCTGGAAATAGAGGTGGGCACTGCTTGGCTCGGAGCTTCCAGCACCGCTCCTGCTGTCACTCATTTGAGGTTTGGCAAGCATGAACCAGCATCCACTCATGCTAGGCTGCTTTGCTTTTTTCCTGGCAGTTGGTTTCTGTTCTTTCCTGCTCCCCCTGACAGGAGGCCTGTGTCCAGTTCCTTTACCCTTCCTCCATGGGATCATTAGAGTAGTCACAGAACCTGAACGTGTGGCACAGGGGGTGGGACTGGTCCTCAGCTGAGATCAGGAATAGAAGGGACTTCTGATACGTAGTACAAAATGCAGACAGACTGAGCAGCCTTGACTTGTACGCGCTGTCAGGCTGCACTGTAATTAATGCGCTCTGAATTCTTACCTCTGTGAGCAGATACAGTGAGCTGGATGGATCCAGTGTTCTTTCTAATTTGAGACTTTTCTACTTCTCGCAGGAATTTGTTTGAGCTAGAATAGTATACCAGAGGAAACACTACAATACCTTTACTTTCTGTAATCTGAGGCATCTGCCACTAGTCAGAGATAGAATACTGTCCCGGATGGACTTTGGGTCTTACCCAGTGTGGCTACTCTTGCAAATTGAATTTAATAATGGCATCAGGAGTAAGCAGTGGATGTTAGCCTGCTGAGACAAGATGCTTCTTGGAAGTAGGCAGTGGTCTCCTTCAGCAAAAGTTTTGGTATCTCCTAATCACCCCTGTGATATCGTCATGTCTAAAGAATGATCTTTCCTCACTACGTATGTGCCCACACAGGAAAGCTGTTGTAGGATTTCTTCTCTGTAAGATGACCTGATTGTCGAGAGCAGGCCATGCAATTGTTTGCTTTTCTGGGGTGGCTTCAGTGCTTTGAAACTAGAAAAAGTAGCATCAATCCTAGTGACAAAAGCTCCCAAGGAGGAGGAGAATCCGTGGCGGAGGAGGAGCAGACATTTGTGCTCCCTTTGTGTGCACGAAAGAGCAGAGCTGTTGATTCCTTAATGAGGGTATTTTTTTTCTCTTTTCTAACCTGATCAGTGAGCCCAGAAGATGCCAGAAAGATGCGAGAAACAGGCCTGCACCTCATGCGTCGCATGCTTGCTGTGCTACAAATATTTGCTGTCAGTCAGTTTGGTTGTGCTACTGGTCAGATTCCTCGCACCCTCTGGCAGAAGGACCAAGCCAGCAAGGACTATTCCCCCTTAATTAAGAAACTGGAGTTGTCAGTAGAGCGGGTGAGGCAGCTAGCTATGAAACACCCGCAGGAAGACCACGTTATCAGTTCCTCCGATCTGCAGGACATTCCCTTAGGAGGCAGAGATGAGCTGACTCTAGCTGTGCGGAAGGAGTTGACCATTGCTTTGCGAGACCTGATGGCTCACGGGCTCTATGCCTCTTCTCAGGGAATGAGCCTGGTATTGGCACCCATCGCGTGCTTGATTCCTGCGTTCACCTCATCCCCGCAGACCATGCACCCCTGGGAACTCTTTGTGAAGTATTACAACACTAAGAATGGACAAGCTTTTGTGGAATCCCCGGCTCGCAAGCTCTCCCAGTCCTTTGCCTTGCCTGTGACAGGAGGAGTGGCCATTACCCCCAAACAGAGCCTGCTGACAGCGATTCACACTGTCCTCACGGAGCACGACCCCTTCAAGCGCAGTGCAGACTCTGAGCTGAAAGCTCTGGTGTGTATGGCCCTAAACGAGCAGCGCCTGGTCTCCTGGGTAAACCTGATCTGCAAATCCGGAGCCCTGGTACAATCCCACTACCAGCCGTGGAGCTACATGGCCAACACAGGCTTCGAGAGCGCACTCAACGTTCTCAGTCGCCTGAGCAACTTGAAATTCAACCTCCCGGTTGACCTGGCTGTCCGGCAGCTGAAAAACATCAAAGATGCTTTTTGATGTATTTTTATCATAGATCATCCATTTTCCACAAGAAGGCAGCTGTTGGGCTCAAGAAGCCTGGCTTTTTTAAGACCAAGTTTGGCTCTTTGAAACTGATATTTGCTTTCAGAGCGAGGCGGGCTGGTAGGTGTTCGGTCTCCTCGGGGTTGCCCCGGGGGCGAGTGACTTGCCCTCCCCAGTGTGAATGTACAAAACTGGGGCAGATCTGCTGAGCCGCGGGTGCGGGGGCCTGCGCTGTGCCGGTGCCTCGGCGTTCTTCAGGCTGCCGGGTGAGGGGCTGGCTCCGGCGGCTTTCTCCAGCGGTCCCAGAGCTCCTTTCTTGAAGCTTTTGTGCAACGGCCAGTGCGCCAGCGGCCTGGTGTTTGTAGGGGATGCATTAAATCGCTTTAGCAAGTGTACGTGTGGGGAGAACCCATCTCCCGCGACCGTGTTTTGTGTTCGTTACTAGCCTTTGTGCTGCTGCTGTGCTAGCTCACTTGGCCTGTCGTATGTACCGTGGGGCTTTACGTTACCGGCGGCTCCTGCTGGAGCG
>NW_008824011.1:115525-117363 GCF_000699105.1 Pygoscelis adeliae
TCCTCTCTGGCGCGTGCTGGGAGTCACCGAGGCGCTTGATGATGTGGCTGAACGAGCGCGGGCCACGCGCTCTGCAAAAGCAGGGACGCGGGGGGGTGAGGCTGAGGGGAAATACGGACCTCCGAAATAAGGGGGAACGTGAACCTCCGAAATAAGGCAGTTGGCTCTTACTTCAGCCACACTGCCTTTCCTCGCAGTCGCGGGGTGCCCGTGGATGAGCCTTTGAAACAACCGTGAGGGTCTGGGGGTGCTGGCAGAGCTGTTGGGGCCCAGTGACGTTTCTTCCCGTCCCCTTTGAGCTCCTGCGGGAACAGGCTGCCCAGTACAACGTGCTGGGTAGAGCTGCCGGTCTCTTGTGAAGCGTGTAGCTGTTCCGTTTGTAGGCTGAATTAAATGTCCCTGGACGCTGTAGTGCTGCGGTGATTTCCAGAATTCAGGAGGCTTTAAGAGCTGTAGTCCCTTAACCTGGCCCTAGTACGTGCATTTGACCCGCTCGGGCTGCCCGCGGTGTTCTCGCCCTTGTGCCAGGTACCGTGGCTGTTTCAAACCTTGCCGCTCTCTTGCCCAGGTATTCTGTCGATATTCCGCTGGACAAAACAGTGGTCAATAAGGACGTGTTCAGGGACCCCGCTCTAAAACGCAAAGCGAGACGTGAAGCCAAGGTGAAGTTTGAGGAAAGGTGAGTGGGAAGCTCGTCTCTTCAGTGGTGTCAGCACCCGTCCCTGTGGCGAGGGCTCGGCGCGGTTGTGCCACAGCCGGGGTGAGTCCCGGGTTGGACGCTTTTTTGAACGCGTTTTTGGTTGAGCGCATTCCTCCTCACCTTCTGTGCGTGTTTGTGCAACTGTCTGTTCAGAGAGTTGACGGGCTGAGGTGGGGAACAGTTTACCAACAGCTGTAGACCAGCCTGACGTTTACGATGATGCTGCAGCCTCGTGCCAGCATGAGCGGGGCCTTTCAGGTGCCAGATGACGATCTCTCGGTGTCTCGCTGCCCGTTCATCCGCTGTCTGTCGCTGGGCTTAGCGGGGCAGGGCAGCGCTGACGCTTTGCCCAGGAGCGTTCGGGTCAGTGGTCCTTCTCTCCAGTTTTCTGTTCAGAAGCTCCTCCCGCGGAAGGAGCTGTGCGGCCTCAGCGGGACACAGGGTGTCTCGCGGGCAGCCCGGGGCGTTGGCTGTTTCAAAGCACTCTGCCCGTGATCATAGGCTGCTCTCCGAGGGCCCCTCCCGATGGCCGCCCTCCGTGCGGGATGTCTAGCGGGACTGCCACACGCTGCTTTCTTGCCTCTCGGGGTAGAAACCGCCGTCGTGCGGGTGTCCTTCGTGAGAAAATCTGGAAGCTGACATCGGCTTCCCTTAGCAGTTCAAACGTTTAAAGTGGGCCTAGTTGCAGCCCGGGCTGAGGAGAGCGGGTGAATTGCCTCTGGGTGAGCTGGGCGCTGCGTCCTGCCTGTGGGAGGGCACGGGGAGCGCGGCTGCGGGTCTTGGGCTGTTGCCTGCCGGTACAGAGCACTCTCTAACCTCTGCACTCCTCTTTCAGGTACAAGACTGGCAAGAATAAGTGGTTCTTCCAGAAGCTGCGGTTCTAAAGGTGTAACAAGTTGCATCAATAAATGTTTATTAAAAACCATTTTGTTTTGTTGTATTAAAAAAAAAAAAAGCCTTGCCAGGCCTTGTTCTCTGTGGCGTGGACGTTGTTGCTTTGTGCGTCTGTCGGAGCTGGGAAGGCCACCGCCGTCCGGGCGAGCTTCTGAGTGTCTGTGGAGCGTCGCGGGGCCTGGACTGTGGGTGCACGTGCCGTCCCGTGGGACTGTCCTCGCGCCTCCCGCCCTGCCGCGGGGCC
>NW_008824011.1:118340-121647 GCF_000699105.1 Pygoscelis adeliae
GGGGGGCGGCGCGGGGCCCGGCGCAGCGTGGCTGAGGACTCCTCCTGCCTGAAGGACTCCTTCATCCAGCTGCCCCCCGCCGAGGGCCTGGAGGACGGCTTCCCGGAGGTGACCCCCGAGCAAGTCCGGCGGGAGATCGAGCATTGCAAGGTGCGTCCTGCTGTGTCCGTGAGAGGCGGATCGGGTCGGATCCAAACTGTCCCGGGGCCCGCCCCGGCCGGCCTAGGCTGTGAGCTTGAGTTTCTTATTTTTTCTTGGACTGCGAGTTTCTTATTTTTTCTTGGACTACGAGCTAGGAGTGGTGGAGATGGGGTATCCCACGGTTAAGAGAGCCTGTACTGGGGTCTGGGGCTCCGCACAGGGAGCAGCCCGCCTCCTTCCCAAATAAGCAGCGTGTGCTGGGGCTGGACAGCCAGTGGGGTGGCGCAATGTCTGCAGGGTCTCACTGTCTGATGGTACCTCTCACAGGAACTTTGTAGGGCTCTGGAGCAAGACCATGCGAAGCTACAAATGGCCAAGGAAACTGTAGAGCAAAGGACACGAGAGCTGAGGAAAGAGGGAGAACTTCTTCATAAAAATCTTGAGCAACAAATGTCTTTAAACAGAGATGAAGAGAGATCCTGTCAGGTTGGTGGTCAGAGGAGTTGTCTTGGGCTTGGAAAGGTGGCAGTGAGTGGTGGGGCTGCATCACTCGGCTCACTGCTCTGAGATCACTTTGCTCTGGACCTGGTGCAGGTTTCACAGGACGTCACATCAGGCCTGTGCCGAGAAGTGAGCTAATGCCACAGCAGTGGAGGAAGGGCTGTAATCAAACGCAAGGAGCCAGGGCAGGGCTGCAGGCAGTCAGGAGCAAAAAAATGGTGTGGGTGGAGCTGTGTCCAAGAACAGTGCTGTGCTTAAAACGGAGAGCATGCTGCAGCCCCTCACATCCTGGTGGTTCCCTTACTGTCCCCTCTTTCTTTCCTTCCAGACAGATATTTTTTTAGCAAAGGAGGAGAAGGACAGACTGATGCAGCAGAAGGAGGTGCTGAAAAAGAAGCTGAAAGAAGTGAGGAAGAGGGTCTGCTGGGAGGATCCGGTGATGGTAACAGAGCGTGTGTGGGCACTCGGGTCTGCTGGCAAGGGGCGCGAGCCTGGCTGGAGAGGCTGCAGGTGAATGCATCTGGGCCCTGTGTGATGACTGGCGTGGCTCCTGCTAGCGGGTGTCTCCTCTGCCAGGGCCAGAAGCTCCAGTCATGGCTTTGGGACTCCAGGCACAGCCGGACCCTAGGAGAGACTCTGCTGAGGCTCTCCAGCTGTTTATTTTGAGCCATGAGCTTGTTTCTAGTCTGTGGATTGGCAGGGACAGGCCCTGTGTGGGGTCCAGTCTCTTCCAGGTGCTGTCTGTGTACTTGAACCTAGATGCTGCCTGCCTTGCCAGAGAAGAAAATGGTGTTTAAGGGACTTGTGACAAACAAGGAGGACGCAAACAAGCTGATGCTCACCCCACTGATCCGCTACCCTCTGCTGGGGGGCTCAGCTCTCATCACCTTTGAGAAGGCAGAGGGTAAGAGCGAGAAGAGCATTGCCACAGCCAGATGCCCTGGTCGATCAGCTTTGGGGCCTGCCCTGCATCCCCTCCCTGGGCCAGGGCTCAGAGCTCTGCCCCCTCTGCTGGCATTGTGCGGGGTTATGCCCCCTCCCCAAAGCGTTAGCTGCCCCGTGTCCTGTCCGGCGGCGCACTCGGAGCAGGCGGTCGATCCCCTGTGCTGGGGGCTCCTCCTGCTTGCAGTGGCCCAGAGGATCATAGAGGTGAAGGAGCACGTGGTGGAGCTGAGCTACGGGGAGGAGCTGGAGGAGCTTGATCGGTGCAGAGTGCGAGTGCAGGCAGCACCGGTGGACATACTGCTGCCATCTGCCCTGGAGGTAGGTCCTGAGGGCCCGCTGCTCCCCGCACCGCAGAGAACCACAGAGCTGCCCTGGGCACGCGCCAGCTTTGCTGTGCCCTGCTCTGCCACTCCCCGAGCTTGCCTCTGCCAGGTCACCGGTACCAGCCCAGCTCAGTGCATTAGCGCCGCAGCTCTGTACTGCTCCCCTGAGCTCTGGGGCTAGCCCTGCCCTGCCCTGGCACTGACCAGCCTGTGCCACCCACAGATGAGGCTGACTCGAAACAGCAGGACTATCCTCGTGTCTGACCTGCCCAGCCTGGGCATCCCCGAGGAGGCACTGCTGGACAAGCTGGAGCTCTTCTTCAGCAAGACAAAGAATGGGGGCGGCGAGGTGGAGAGCAGGGAGTTCCTGGACAGCTCTGGCCAGGTGGTGCTGACCTTCGCGCAGGACGGAGGTGTGTGGGGTGTGCTGAGCTCGGGCTGCCAGCAAGGGGGGAGCAGCCCAGCTGCCTCTGGGGGGGCACAGGCCATCTCCCAAGAGCAGATGGAGCTGTGTCTGTGGGGAACAGGGAAGGCAGAGTGAGCCCAGGCTGTCCTGTCTCCCCTGAGACTGTGCTGGTGCAGGTGAGCTGGGGCTGGGCAGTGCCAGCCTTGGTGTCTGTGCCAGGGACGTAACCTCCACTGGAGCTCAGCAGGGGCCTGGGCGGCTCAGGGCTTTCCTCTCCATCTGCAGTGGCAGAGCTGCTAATTGCGAGAGGACACATCCAGGTATCTGTTGGGAAAGGAAAACACAAGCTCAAAATATCACCGTGCATGAGTGGAGACATCACTAACCTGCAGGTAAGGGCACGAACCCTGGTGCCATGCTGCCGTGCAGCCCAAGGCGCAGTTCCTGCAGGTGGCCCCGAGCAGAACAGCATTCCACCCTGCTCAGCAAGTGCCCCAAGGGGACCCCTTCCCTGCGTGCCCTCCCACCGCCCCACATGGCACAGGGCCCACTCTGGCTCACCCCCTGCTCTGCCCAGCTCCAGCCCTCCCGCTGCCCCAGGACTGTCCTGCTCTCGGGGATCCCAGACGTGCTGGGTGAGGAGCCCATGAGGGACGCCCTGGAGATCCACTTCCAGAAGGCCAGCCGCGGCGGAGGAGAGGTGGACGCCCTCGCCTACATCCCAGCAGGACAACAGGGGGTGGCCGTTTTCACGGAGGACACGGGCTAGCCCTGGCCAGCCCCATCACCCCGATGCAGTGGAGTTCCGTGCGGCCGCTGGCCCCTGGGCACATTGGAATTAAAGCATCTGCAGGGACTGCCATGTCTGTCGTGCTGGGGATGGGACGGGGACGAGGATGGGCCCTGCGTGCAAGAGCCGTGGGCAAGGCTGGGCCCTTCACGGGCACGGAGACGGCGGCGGACCGGGCTGCCGGGACGGGCTCTGTGGGGA
>NW_008824011.1:122397-137592 GCF_000699105.1 Pygoscelis adeliae
GCGGGGCGGGGACGGGCCTGCGGCTCCCCCGGCACGGGTCTGGGCTGAGGCGGGCGGCTGCTGGCTTTTCCCACCCAGTGGCCCAGAGGATCCTGAAGGCAAAGAACCACGTTTTGTCGATCGGAGGGAAGAAATACCCGCTGGAAGTGACGGCGCACGGCGCGGAGCTGAGCCCCGATGAGGTAGCGAGGAGCAGACAGCTCCTGCCCGGGCGGCCGTGACAGCCTCGGCCGGCTCCCGGACCGGCTCTGTGCCTGGCAGACGCGCTCGGGAAGGGAGACCTCGCTCTCTCCTTTGATCTTAATTAGACTTAAAGCAAATCCATTTTTATTCATATTCCAATGAGGAGTTGTTTTCTTCTGCGGTAATAACACAGGGACAGCCCGGCAGGCTGTGCGCTCGGTTGTTTGGCATTTGTGCCTGTCAAAGCAAGGAAGAATAGTCAGACTGGAGGGAAGGGGCACATTTCCCCAGCCCATCTGGTGACACATGGGGGATCCTGTTAATGCCTCTGCCGTGTCATTAGCTGGACACGCACGGTATATTTCTCCTCTCTCCTTCTCAGGAGAGCTTAGGAGACAGACATGCTGGTGTCTAGGAGGCACTGGAGAGTTCTTGCCTCTTCCTCCAGTTTCAAGAGAGAGTATGGCGGTAGCCACATCTCATGTTTTCATGTCTGAGCACTGAAAACAAAGGCGTGGGAGTTAGCCTGGCATTGCAGACCTTTCTGTAAGCCTGTGGTGCCAGACTGCTTGAAGGTCTGCAGCTGAAGCTCTGGGAGAGCAAGAGGGCAACAGCATTTCAGATGCAGAAGGGGTGGTGGATTTCTTGGGTTTGGGCTGTTTGCAGAGCTTCCAGCAAACAAATCGCATCTCTGTGCGATTTGCCCCTCACATTCCTTGTTTGCAGAAAGCTTTTGACTGTGGGTACAAGGTCCGAGAGTTGCTTGGGCTGGCTCGGTCTTTCAGTCCTGCCTGTGTTATGCTCCCATCTCATTTGAAAGCAGGAGTCTGAGGGGTGGCAGATCATGTCCTCTCTTCTGTCATAATAATGCAAGGGCTGTGGCAAGCGTCAGGTGCATTTGCCTCCCCCTGTACCTTGGAGGGGGGTTATTTTTGGTCCTTGCTCTCTCACTCCCTTGCTATTTACTTACAGATCTTTATACGCGCTTGCATGGTAGTTGACTATGGCAAGCTTCCTGCCGGCGAAACCCTCCTGAGGAATTTGCGTAAAGGCTACAGCAATGTGCAGTTCAACTTCGACTCCAAGAACGCACACTGCACAGTCAAGGGACCATTCACTGAGCTGCAGGCCTTCAGCAGAGACCTGCTGGGCAGCCTGAACTTCAAGAGCCAACCTGTTGGAGAGATCCTCCTGCCAGGTTCCAGCCACGTGGCCAAAGAGACCAGAATGCATGATCACCAGCAAGTGCCCGACTCCACTGAGTCAGCACGAGAGACAGCAAAGCTGCCGAATTGGGACCAGGTGTGTGAAGAGGCAGCTAAAGTCCCATCACCTCGGGGCCCAGTGGATGGAGAAGCTGTGGAACAGCTGGAGGACTTTTCCCTAGTGATGGACTCGGACATTTACTTGTACATGCAGAGGTTCTGTGCTGCCGAGTACCAAGGTGTGCTATGCCAGCATCGTGTGGATGCGGTGGATGTTAGCAGCGATGGCATCGCCATACTGTACCTCCAGCCATCTGCAGGTATGTCTGGGGATATGGACACCTTGCGGCAGGCCCGTCTGGCCCTGCAGCAGCTTTACCAGCAGCTGGAGGTGAGCTTGCGCAAGGAGAAGGTCACCAAGGGAGGACTGGATATGGACAGCCAGGTACTCAGGGCTCTGACACATGAGCTTCAGAAACTGTATCCCCAGTTGCTCTGCCACGAGGATGAGAAGCAGCTTTATCTTATTGGAAACCTTGTTGATGTCTCCCAGGCCAAGCAGTACCTTCAGGATTTCAGCACCAGAAGAGGTGCTGCACACACAGTTGGCATGCTCAGCAGCTCCCTGCCCTCACACTCAGCAACCTCCCACACCACAGAGGCTGCACTGCACAAGCCCAAAGCACCTGTGGACACCTCAACCTCAAGGCTCAGCCCAGGCAGGCTGGAGCTGAAAGGTGAGCTCAAGCTAGCTGCCAACTTCAGCAGTCTGAAAGCTGACAGGTCTCAGGCCAGCCGGGGCCTATTGCTGAATCAGGATGCTCCACCGGTGGGACAGGCGCAGCTTTCTGGAAAGCTCTTATCAGAGACACATGCTCCAGGTCCAAGTGACCCAACAGCACTGACCCAGCAGTACCAGCCTCATGTCTCTACGACAGATGTGGTTTTGGGGTCAGCAGCAGAGTCTCAGCAGAAGGACCCCAAAGAATGGGACCATGTGAAAGGAGGTGCCAGTGTTACAAGACACAAGGCTCTGTCTCCCTTTGAGGGCAAAGAAAACAGCACTTCGCAGCATCCTGGGGACTCTAAAGGCTCAGGTCCCATCAAGCACCACCCCCTCGCTAGCACATCTAGTACCTTTGACACGACAAGGACCTCTTCTGCTTTAGACTCTAAACCCTCTGAACCCAGGCCTCTGCTGCGACGTTCTAACAGCTTCTCCCTGCCAAGGTCAAAGGAAAGCGACAAGCCCCAAGACACTGGCAGGGCAGGCAGCAGAGGCAGTAGGGTGAGTGAAGAAATGAGCCTGGACTCTCTGCAGTGGTCTTACCTGAAAGACGTTTGCCGCTCTGCTATTGATGAACTGTGCGGGGATGGAGGTGTGCAGATCTCAGAGCATCGTACTGGGGACTGCACTGTGCTGACGCTACAGGCGGAGGACAGGAGCAAGCTTTTCCAGGCTAAATGGAAGGTGGAAGCTCTTGTGCAGAAGTGTCCTGACCTTGTGTGTCAGAGTATGAGCTACTCGGAGCTCGCTGTAGATGGTCCAGATGACAGTGCCCTGAGTCAACTGTGCAGTCTCTTGCGAGGAAAATCCCTCCAGGTTGGACTCAGCAAAGACAAGTACAAGCTATATCTTGCCTGCCCCAAGGAGATGCTGCCAGGAGTGACTGAGGCCTTCCACGTGTTTTCTTCCAGGAGGCTCCGTGCCCTGAAGTCTTCATCCTTGTCTCCAGGACCAGAGAGTACAGGGCACTCAAGTGTCATCCAGCCGAGCAGAAGCCAGGACACGGTGCTGGGTGCAGCCCTTCCCAGCAGCCTGGAGTCCCTACAGATGGGCCTGCAGCACCTGAACATTAGCAATAAAGCAGACCACCCAGATGTGCTCAGGGCTTTCTGGCTGCCAGAGGCTGAGGAAAAGAGGTCCCCCAGTCCTCGGAGGTTCCAGCAGGCACCGGGGCAGGAGGAGGCCAATGACCATGTTGATTCTGGGGCTGTGCAAGGAGGAAACAGCCTCCTCAGCCCTAGCATAGTGGATAAGCCAAATCCTGCTGGCGTGAGGGAGTCCCAGGAGCAGCCGAAGACAAAAGTGTCTGTGGGGGAGCCTGACATTGCACGGCTAAAGCAGGTTTTGCCAGACAGATTCCAGTTGGCAAGAGACAAAAGCAGAGGAGGCCACAACGAAGCGATGGGACAGCTGCGGTCACCAGTTCCTGCAGCAGACGGTGCTCCTCATTCCCTGCCTACCTGGCTGTACAGGACTACGGCTGCTGAGCCACCTGAGGCTGCAGCTGAACAGTCGCCTGCAGCAGAGCCCAGGGGCCAGGAACGGGCCCTGCTCCCAGTGGGCAGGAGCAATGTGCAGGAGGAGCCTGACCTCTCGTCACAGCAGACAAGAGGCCCCAGCCTTGGACAGGAAAGCGGCAAGACCCCTCTGGGCCGGTGTGATGCTTGTCAGGGCTCAGGTGTGACCTGCCAGGCCCCCTGCGGTCACGCCTTGTGCAGGACATGTTTTGCAGCGGACAGTACGCAGCCAACTTGCTGCAGCTCCTCCTCAGTTGCCCCGAGCCACAAGATCTCAGGGACATTCAAGATCTCCTCCCTGTCTCAGAGTCTGCCTGGCTACTATCGACACCTAACGCTCCAGGTTGCCTACAACATCCCTGATGGCGTGCAAGGGGTAGGTACCCACTGCAGGGGCTTCCCCATCCCACTGCAGGACATGCAATGGGTTCTGTCAGTGTGGCTGGGGGCGGGGAATGAGGCGGGGGGCGGGGAGGGCAGCTACAGCTCCATGCCCCACATGCAAAGCAGCAGAGGTATTACCCCATGGAAGGCAAAAAGCTCCACACCAGGTTTGGGAGCAGCTTGCTGCTTTTGAAGAGCATGTGACCTCTGATTTTAGTGCAAAGCACCTAGCAGCCCATGGGGGCCACAGTCATCTGTGTATTTTCAAGCTGGACAGAATCTCAGAAGCCAGCTCTGAGGCACAGCACTCAGGTTGTTGTTTAAAATGCTTTCTTCCTGTTCTAAGGTGGGTGACCCCCGGCCAGGACAGCCTTACAAAGGGGGGAATTTCTATGCCTTCCTGCCTGACAACAGGGAAGGGCAGAAGACAGCAGTGCTGTTGAAGAAAGCATTTGTGGCTGGGGGGGATTTGCGGCTGGGCTGACATTCCAGATCAAGTCCTGTAATGGAGAAGAAAGAGTGACATGGGGCCTTATCCCACACAAAACCTCCTGGGATGGAGGCAAAGCCAGGTATGGCCCAGCTCATTCCAAGCTTCCAGGTGGGGTTGGTTTTTTTTTAGCAATTGGAGGAGGAGAACCATGGGCTCCAGCTCAACAGGTCCTGGCATGGGTGGCTCTTCCAGGCTCCCACAATGGCAGAGTTGGTGCCTCCCTTTGCTTCAGCTCACAGGGCAGCTGTGGTGTGGCAGACCAGCCCTGGCACCCTCCAGCTGGAGCTAAAGCCCTTGCCCATCCCACAGCTGTAAGTTCCCCATGGACAAGAATTCTGGGCCCTGTTCACTTACAGCTTTCCTGGCTTTTCCCGTGACAGCGCTCTGCAGCCAGCTCTGGGTGCAAGCTGTGCCTGCGGGCAGCAGCAGCTCCCAGGGAGCAGGACTTCCACCCTCAGCCCCTGTTGAAGGGATGAGGCAAAAATAAGCTG
This sequence comes from Pygoscelis adeliae, assembly GCF_000699105.1. NCBI lineage: Eukaryota > Metazoa > Chordata > Aves > Sphenisciformes > Spheniscidae > Pygoscelis > Pygoscelis adeliae. The sequence continues at coordinate 127,458 of NW_008824011.1, forward strand.
CTGCTCCCCTCAGGAGTTTTAGCACCATCAGCAGGATTTACACCACTTCCCTCTCTGCCCTGCAGGAACGGCTATCCAGACACCCAGTATCTCTCTGAGGTTTGCGTAGTACTGAAGAGACTGGGCATCGCATGAGACTCCCTGCCTGAGCAGCCACAGCCCGTGCCTTCGCTTCACCTTCCTTTCCAGCTGACAAAGCTGCAGCTTAACACAGACAGCTCAGGAAAAAGCAGGTGTTTGTCCAAGGAGCTCCTGTGTCCCCAGAGGTAGCCAGAAATCTGCACGTTAGTGACAGCAGCACCTCCATCCTCGCCCCCCACAGCAAGCCTCAGCATGGATCGGAGCTTCCCTGAAACTCCAGCTCCTCCTGGACGGGTGTCCTCACCAGCCAGTTACACAGCTTGTTTCAACACCAGCTCCATGCCAGGCTGAGCCCTGGCATGGCTTTCAGCAGCATAACCCAAACCTGGGCAGGAGCCTGCGTGTAGTCCAGCCCCCATCTTCTGGAAGTCTCTTCCACCTTCAGCCACTACAGGCAGGTTCCAGCTCAGCCACCGCCAGAGCCTGTGCCAGAGCTGAGCTGTCATTAATTTCAGCTGTTCACTCAGACATTTCAGTCCTCAAGCAGACAGCCCCGAGCTACAGCCCCTCCCCAGCACCTGCTCTGGAGCCAGCAGGCAACCTGATGCTCTCTTGGGGAGAGCATTAACAGCTTGCGGTGCCCAGGACAGCTGCCTCCCATGAGACTATACAGCCATGGGCAGTATAATAAACAAGATTTATTCCCGCATTTTTAGTAGTGGTTGTTCACACCTTGTCTTACCATCGCCCCAGGCACCCATTTCAATCTCAACTGGCTACAGAGACACCCAGACACAGAGTAAAGTGCAGAGGCCAGCTAAGGGCTTTGTGAACAAAAATCACCATAGCTGCCCTCCAGAACAGGGCGTTAGATCAATGCAACACTCGAGGCAACAATTAACAGTTGTCCTTGAGAGCAGAGTCATCTTCTCACCCTGGGACAGTTAGAATTTATAAACTGAATGTGTCCACCCACTGACTGCCTGGAGAAGCAGTAAGTGTCCCAAAGGCTGAGCTGGGGGCAGAGGGTTCGTTCCGACAGAAGATTAAGCAGCATACCACTGAGGCTTTTGTTATGCTTTTAATTAACATTTGAAACACATAAGGCATATGGTAACATTAGACAGAGGAGCATTACACATTATAGTCATGTAAACAGCATTGGCACACTGGCTTTCTGTCCAACTTGGTTACACACATAAAGCAGAATATATTTTTTAAACAAAGATTTTCCATGTGTCTGTAGGATGAGTATCACTCGTATCACGTATCTGCAAATCAACACAACTTAGTACAGACCAGACCGTATGTTATAAGAGGCTCAGAGTCTAATGCATTTCACATCACACTCATGCACTACTTGCCAGTCACACTTTGCCATCACCAGGGCTTAGCACACTAGAGGCTTCGTTAGGCAACAAGAGTGGTTTTTTTACACCTATGATAGCAGCTGTAAGTGGGCCAGGATTCTGCACCAATTAAAGCCTGAGGCCCGCAATGCTTCTTACTTCTCCCTGGTCAATGAATTCTACTTTAATACAGGTGTCCAAAATGAAATGTACAGCTGAACTCCTTCCCCCATCTCAAGGTACTTGGTAGGGGTCATGCTCCTCTGCGCAAGCCGAGGCTGCTTCTGCTCCCTTCCCCTTCTGCAGTTAGCATGCAACGACAAACCAAAGAGTCAAAAACACGACAAAAGCTGCCTGGTGATAGCAAAACTTTGTCCAAGACCAGCAGTACCAGTCTGGGAAGGCGACTGCAGTAATGACACAGGAGTGGTGCTCGCACAGGCACCCCTGTGCTGAGCAGCCCCCCCACGGCAGTGGGGGGGGCTCTTACAGCCTCTCCTCTGCTTATGAACTCCTTATGCTTTCCACTGGGACTCCTCACGGCACAACCTTTGGGTCAGACAATCAGTAAAATAATAAACATTAAATTGCACTTCTGATAGCTGGAACGGCACATGCAATTATGCACAGGAATCTCCCATTTTCTCAATAGCACGACTTTGCCCTAAACAGTTAAGCAACATTAAGTGGAATGATTTTTATCGTAGGGTTTTTGTTTTTTGCTTTGGTCCTTAGTATACAAACCTGCTGGTTAACTTTATTGAGTTAAGACACTTGAAGTTGTTTTACATAAGTTCTATACTTATTGGCCCATAAAATGTTTGTCCATTAAAAAAAACCCATAAAAAACAAAACCAAAAAACAACCAACCACAACCACCTAGAGCAGAGCATTGGTCAGTGAGTCAGTGAGGAGCAAGGTTACATTTAATCTTGGTCTTTCTGTAGAAAACATTGTTGCTACCAAAGGACATAAAACAGTCAGTGCTAAACTCTTAACAGATAGTAACTGCTTAGCACTCTTGCCCTGATAAGGGCTTCAGGAATTTGTAGGTAGAGGATACATGAGCAGCTACCCGCAGAGCATCGGGAGCCGGGATTGTTTCTGGAGAGCCAAGGCTGGGGCAGCAGGTAAAGCCTCACTCGAGGACCGGCCAGAGCCAAACAGCTGCCCTGGGGGAGACAAGAGCTCTACAATAGCTCTGCTGGACTGGGGAACACAGAACCACCAGGACGGCCCTGGAAAGGCTGTAATACATGGAAAGGGAGTGTCTTATTCACGGTAAGTCAGACTACATCACCAGTGTTCACAAAACAGAGCTAGCAAGAGTCATAACAGGTTTTTGGCAATACTTTGAAAGGCCAGAATGGAAAAGGCTCCAGTGACTTCCTAGTCCTTACAGGCATGTAGAAGAAGGCACTGAGATACTGTTTTCTGTGGTGTACCGCAAGGCAGCATGTCAGGTGTCCTACGGGAAGCTGCAAGACTCCCGCTTTCCTCCTTCACGCTGCACCGGGAGGGACAGACTGCGAGAGCCTTGCTGCGCTGCCTGATCCAAGGCCATCCAAGTAAGGCACTGAGCATGCGCTTAGCCGAGAGCAAAGCAAGGAGAGGATGTTACTGTGAAACACAATTTGATAGCTTTCCCCTTTACAAGTGTGCAGAACCTGAAGATGTGCAGGGTTGTGTGCCGTTTGAGCACGCTGCTCTTTCATCAAGGTGAAGTCCAGTTTCTCGGAGGAACAGGTCCAGACTTCCCATTTCAGCAATTTAGACAGTCCTTCTGTTGTCAGACCTGGTAAAGTAGCATTAGACACTGTTGGATTTAATCTAAATTAGCATGACAGGGCAGGCTGAAAAAAGAAGCAGCAAGATTTTGGATTCAGAAAGGTTAAAAGTTGTGTTTGCGAGTTTCATCAGACCATGTTTATGAAGTTCTCGTATCAAGTGCGAGAGATGGACTGACAAGGATCTGTAACAGGGCTCCAGCCCCTCCTCTGAGGTCATAGGGAATGGGGTTGTTTTAATACTTAAAGTTAGCCAGGGCAAGTCCCCCAGAGGCTGTGCCTATGCATTTCTAAAAGGCGGCAGAACTAGGGACTGAGCCCAAGCACCTGAAATACAAGCTGCACTGACAGATAGGAGCCCCGCTGAAGGGTAGAGCTGGCAGAGGAAGAAGCCACACTCCCCACCTGCACAGGAACCCCCAGGCCTGCACAGAGCTTGGCTGCTCTCAAGCGGCGGAGGGGCTTCGCATATGGGGCCCTTCGTCCAGCAGGCGCCTTCCCTCCTTGGGGTTTGGTTAAGCAGGACTCCTAGTAGCAAGGTTTTGCTCCTGGAGCCTGAGCTCTTCCATGACGGGCAGCTCTTCTTGGTGCCCTCAGGTTTACCTTTTCAAATCCAAAATGAAGCCTAAAAGCCTGCAGCACCTACAGTCCATGACAAAGCCTCAAAGCAAGCACAAACAGCACCACAGTCACTCAGGGCTGAAAACAGGGTCCAGCAGGAAGGGGGGGCACCACCCAGGACATTAAGTGCTCAGAGAACTAGGCTTGGGTCTCTGCACAGCTATGTTTCTAAATGCACGGAAGAAAGAAAAGAGGAAGAGAATCTGAGTTCTGGTCTGGGAGGAGCACCCCAGGCAGTTCTTAAGCCCTCGGTGCTGGAAGAGACCCCAAGGGTCCCAAGACTTGCAGTTTCAGGGGAAGAAGAGTCAAGCCTTACTGCAGCACTGAACCACAAGGTAAGAGTTGGCTTGAGTGGAAATCTAACAAGCTAGCTAGAAGAGAATGGAAAGCACAATTTAAGCTGCTCAAGATGCCCAGGCCAAGAGGCTTGACACAGAGCTGGGCAGTTTATCATCTACACGGGTAACCTGGCGACAGCTTTACTGAGTGGCGTGCCACAGAAAGAGCCAGCCCAGGCTCCTGGGAAGCAGGCTTACAGGACTGGTTCTTGCAAGTTACTTCCCAAACTGCAGCACCTCCCCAGCGCACAGGGCACAGCACAAAGCAAGCACTAACGGGCGTATTTTGTTCCCATCTTGCTGAAGTCCAATTCAACACTGCAGCCCTTGGAAATACAAACACGAGGGTGAAGTTTAGCCTTAACAATACCAGCTTGGAGCCCAACATTAATAAAACACAGAGCCAACATCAATTGTTCCAGTCATTTGAGACACAGTTGAGTCCTTATGGTCTCTAGAAATCAGACACAGTTTAGATCTCCCTATACAGTTTGGAATCAGAAAATGGACAAGATCAAGTTACCTAATTGAAACTTTTCTTCTGTATTCAGACACAGACCAGACCAGCCTGTCAGGTTATTTGCCAACTGCGCAGAGAAGTGACTGCAAATTAAGTGCAATATGCCATAGACTCCAAAATGCCAGGATGGTTATTTACAAGGCAAAGACAACATGACCTGTTACTATCTGACTGGTGTTAGAGGCCTATGAAAGCAGAGGGGAAAGAGCGTGGTTAGTGTAAACAGAAGAGTAGCCCGTGCTAGAATTAAAACTAGGCCAGCCGTGCTTTTCCTCTGGCTGTTGAGGAAACATCCTAAGTTTGGCCCATTCTTCTGCTGAACAAGCTTCTCGAAGGTGACAGTGCAAATGCTTCAGCAGGGCTCAGTTTCTGTGGAGATACTTGGCCGTTGCTACAGTGTGTTACATCTTGACTTTACAATGCCAGGCTATCCAGCTGTTAATCACCAACTGCCTGGAAGCTTCAGCTGCACTGCCAGAGAAAAATAAGGTTAGTTTGGAAATTCAGTAGAGAAACAAGTGATTAGAAAAATGTACAAAATAAACAGGCTTCAAAACAGAGAGCTAGGGCAAGATGCATGTCTGGCAAAGGGTCAGTCACAACGAGAGCATGCAAACCTCTTCTGAACTTTAACCACGATGTTCTTGTACTGGTGAAGATGGAAGCTACTGATCTGTCCATTTCCAGGTCCCAAAGATCAGGGAGTTAAACCATGAATTCACAATCTGCACGAATCTCTTCTCCCTAGTTCTCTTCTTTTTTGGATTCTTCCTTGGGTGCTTCAGGAACCAGGATGACCTTTCCAACATTCTTCTTCTCTTGCATCTGCCTCATGGCATCTGCCACCTGGAAGCAACAGGAATCTCGTGAGACCCACACCCACCACGCAGTGCAGTCATGCCCCTCCTGGGCCCCTTGGTCCACCCAGACTAGTCTGAGGGCCACCCACCAGGAGGCAGCTTTCCTGGCAGTCCAAGCAAGTACCAAGCATTGGGGTGCCTCTGCACAGATGCATTTCGGACAGAGTTGGGCAGCTACCCCAGCCTGCCCATAGGCAACTGTCCTCAAGAACTCACAGACCAACTGTAACATACATGAGGATGCTCTGGTACGCAAACTGTGGAAGAATGAAGTGTATGTCATCACAGCTTCTTTCCCAAACAGAGCGGAGCACTGCAGAAACCCAGCTAACAGCCAGAAGGACAATGCTTCTACCATCTACACAACCACAGAACAATACATGCACAGATTTTCATTATTATTTTTAAGCAAAACAGCACCTGGGCCAGGCCTGGAATCAGCAGAGTTTTCCTTAAGCATTTGCATCAGACTATTTCTCAGGTACTAACACCAACTGATCATTACCAAGTCCTTTGCTCCCCTGCAATAAGTCCTACCCCAGCAAAGGATTTCCAAGGGAAGAACCTGACTCTGCCTGGACACATCGATGCAACAACACTGAGCATAGCAGAGCTGCTGAAAAACATGCCACTCTTCTTCCAACATCCTCATTCTGCTTCACTGCCTGGGCTCTTTTTCACTTGTGGAAGGGCAGCAGCAAGCTTCCCAGCTGTCTGCTTAATTACAGGGGGCAGACTCAGGGCAGTCTCCAGTCTGATGCATAACCCAGCCCCTCCATGGGCTGCTGCTGCCCACAGAGCCTAGCTGAGCACCTGCCCTATTCCACAGGGATGCTGTCTGGCATTGCCCAGCTCTGTGCACTGGAGCAGAAGAGCCCAGCCACTTTACTCGCCCTTAGTATCTTAAAAGGAAAAAGGCACTGAATGTCTGAGAACAGATGGTTATTAAACACTTGCAACAGTTCAGCCCCCATGAAGAAGGTGCTCATGCTGATCCAGAGCTCACTGTGCAGAAAACAATCACCCAGTAATTTCTGGGTGCTGCCAGCCTGTATGTTAGCTCAGACTCACCTGATCAAAGGGCCATACAGAGTCTATTTTGGGCTTGATTTTGCCTTGACTGTACAGGTTAACCAGCTTGGCTACAACACCTCCGACAAGCTCAAATTCTTCATCCATATATCCAAGGTGGTAGCCACACACAGCCTTGTTATGGTGTAGGAGCTGCAAGGCATTGATGCTGAACTGGTTCCACCAGGTTTTAGCCATAGCCATGAGGTTCTTCTTCTGCCCAGTGAGCAAGTTTGCTACCCCTAAAAAGAAGGCAAGCCACAGATGAGCTGGAATCAACACAACATGAGAGACAGTGGGCATCCCATATAACAGCTCAGATAATACGCAGGGGTAACAGCCGCTCACACAGCAATGGAGGACAGAGGTGAGAACTGGATCACATCAGGACCTGCCCAGTCGACCTTCAATGGGAACAGGTACCTGCCTTGGCCTCAAGATATGCATAATTTGGATTATCGGCACCCACATATTGCAGAAATATAGAACAACTCCTCTCTTAGGAGGGCAGCAGCAGCAGAGCTAGACTGGAGTGCTGGCAGAGGCAAGAGAGGGTTACAAGTCACATCCAGCCAGGCTGGCAGGACAGCACTCCCCTTCTACAGCCAGGCTTCTTCAGGGGAGCCACACGCTGCAACGGCTGGGACAACAGAAGCAGCACACTGGTGCAAGTGTCTGGAATCCCACTGGGGGTTGTGTGAGGGCTTTGTCTATGGGACAAAAATCACAGTGTTTCAGGGCTGGGGAATGGAGAGAGAAGTATTCAGTAGCCTCAAACCTCATCACCCACACATCCTCTAGAAGAAAAGCAAGGCTCTATTAGTGCTGTGCATTAAGTCAGCCTGGACAAAGCAGCTGTGCCAGCATTCCTCCGTGAGGACATTCCAGCTTCCCCTGCAGGCACCGGCTCGTACTCGAAGAGAGATCTCGCCATTGGAGGGAAGAGCCTTGGAGCCTGTGACCAGAGCTCTCAGGACAAGGCAGAAATCTCATTCCCCTCAGTGCCTCACCCAGGTGAAGCATCTTAAAGACCTTAATGAAATAACAGAACTACAACACACACAGCAGTCAGCAACAGTGATGCTCCCTCACGGCTGCGTGTCCAGGCACAGAGCAGTGCAGAACATTCCCGTGCAGATCCGCACCCACCCTGCCATCACACAGTCCCTCCTATGCAGGAGCTGGGGTTTGGGGGCACGCTGCTCACACTTACCATATGTGATGAGTTTGCCCATCGGCTTCAACAGGTTAAATGCTTTGGACGTATCGGATCCTCCCAGGGGGTCCAGAACAATGTCAACACCTAGAAGGAATTGACAGTAACTAGAAGTTTCTTTGCACTTGAAAGAAATGCAGGACAGTTGTAGAAGTCTTCCACCACATGGTACCTTTGGGAGAGATTTTCCGGACCTCCTCTGCGTAATCCATCGTTCTGTAGTCAATGGGGTGAGCGACTCCGCTCTCCTTGAGTGAATCATGCTTGGAAGCAGATGCTGTGCCAAAAATGGTGACATTTTCTACAGTCTTGCACAGCTGGATGGCAGCAGTTCCCACACCACCTGAAAAACAGCAGCGAGAAAGACTTAGAAGCAAACAGCCCCAGCAGTCAGAAAAGCCTCTGGATAGGTAAATTACCCCTGCTTGTACCAATCGCACAGTGCCAGGAGGGTATGGAATGAAGGCTTTGCCTGGGGCAGGCTGACGCCCGTGACACACACTGGGGGAGACCGACTATGGCTGCTGGGAAATGGATTCAGCATTTGCCAGCGCCTGGGTCAGTGTGAAGCCTGCATCTCTGGCAGGTGACGTTTTGTCAGTGCAGCCCCATTCTGATCGCTTCCTCACCCGTGCCACCCATTCAGAAGCTGCATATTGAGGCCAAGAGTCTCAGCACGGGCTGGCGAGAACTATTTACCTGCAGCCATGTGGATGAGGACACTCTGGTTGGGTCTCAGGTTTCCAAAGTCAAACAGGATCATGTAGGCAGTGATGTAGTTGACAAGAAGAGCAGCCGCTTCCTCGAAGCTCATCCCCTCAGGCATCAGGAAAGTCTGACTGGCTGGCACGTTCACGACTTCTTGCCAGAGCCCTGACCTAGCCAGGACCATTACCTTATCGCCAACCTAAAATCAGAGGACAAGGCAGTCTGAAACAAGCCCCAGGCTAGCAGAAGTCATCACACCCTTCCCCTCCGTATGCCAGAGCCAGGTACACGTGCGCCATTCTCTGTGCAGAGGTCTGCAGGGACTGCAGCAACCCTGGGCTTGGGCGGGAGCCCGCAGCCTGTGCTCCACTCATCGGGCAAATGGCACCACAGCACAGCGCCTCTCACCACAGACCTGGGCACATGCCAGGAGCCTCAGAGGGACCGCAGGCGCCCCAGGCTCTGGCTTGCACCCAGCGTGCTGCCTGACTGCCAGCTGCCCAAACCAACAGACCCCCAGCGAGGTAAGAGGGATGGGGGGTCATGTCCTGCCCTCCCTGTCCAAGCTGGGAGCACGAGTCTGAACACCATGAAATATTACTGCTGCCCCTTGCAAGGATCATTCTGCCAACAGGCAGGAGGCTTGGGGCAACGCTTAACAGGATCAACCCTGGAAAAAGCACGTCCAACCTTAGGAAAACCTCCCGGGTCTAAGCCTCAGACCTGACGTCTGAGGCATCCCCCAAAATCTGCTCTTACCCCACTGGGCAAGAAACAGCTGCTCGCTGTGCAACAGGAAGGAGACGGCAAAACTCCAAGCAGTCATATCAGCAAGCAGACAAGAGGCAGAGCCAAGGCAGTGAGCAGAAAGGCTCCTCGGTGTGTGGATTTGGCGTCTACACTTGAGTAAACCAAGATGTTTTTCTGGAGGGGAGGGAATCATCTTTGACACACTGGGTTTTTTTGAGACACTTTGTTTTGCTAGTTGTTTTGCTTTAAGAATCATCTTAAAGCCCCGTAATTGCAACAGCCCTAAGACCCAAAGGTCTGGGACATGCAGAGCCAACTCCTCTGTCCCCCAAGTTGCTAGAAATGCAGCAGCCACAGGCTCGTGGGCCACAAACCCAGCACCAAGAGCAACTAACCTGGTCGTGCCCACACCTCACCACCCTCAGATGGTTCTGGACAACTCTGCAGCAGCTGGAGCTGTTTCCTTCCACGCTCGTGTGGTTAAAGAGGTCGGTCACAAACGTGTTGAGAAACAGCACAGTCACGCTTTAGCCCAACGCCCTACTAGCACTCACCACTAACACGAAAATTTTGTACATGCAAGTACACCTGGCAGTCCCCAAGGAACACAACCACTTTTCCCCACGACTCCAGACCCCAAAGACCCCGTCCCTTAGGGTGGGCAGGCAGCAACGCTCTTGCCGTCCCGGGGGCTGGGTCAGCATTTCGCAGGGCAAGGGCAGCCAGGACCGCAGGAGGCTTGGGCTGGGCGGGCAGGGCCGCGCCGGGGACGTCCTGCCCACGCAGCCCAGCGCGGCCCCTTTGTCAAGGGGCTTTGTCTGCTGCCCGGCCGCC
>NW_008824011.1:138945-146735 GCF_000699105.1 Pygoscelis adeliae
CCTTTCAAGCAAACAAACTGCTTGCATCTTTTCTGGAGACACGTTTGAAATGGCTGTTTTGCTGGAGTGTCATCTCACTGAGTTACTACAATTTATTGTGAGTAACTGATGTCACTTGCAGGGAGGTTTAATAAACATCTCTCTGCTCTTAGCCCTGAAATGGCTGCATGTAGCAGAGGTGAGGCACGGACTGGCTCACAGACAAGAGGGAGGAGTACAGCTCTAGTCCTGTAACTAAAGACAAATAAATAAGGCAGGGTGTGCAGACAGATCGATGGATCCAGCCTCTCTTCCTGCTTGTGAAGCATCTGCCAGCAGACAGCAGCCCTCTCCATGAATTCACTACTCGGATCTGTGTCAGATCTCCCATGTATCGCACTTGCTATCAAGAGTGCTGATTCAGTGCAGTTTTGTGTGTGAAGAGCGCAGTCGGATCCATGCCTCGCTTGTCCGCTGTCTGGGGAACACATCCTTATCCCTAATAACCCACAGCCATTGCAGGGTGACTGCTCAAGCATACAAGTCAAAGAGCGAGCCCTGAAAAGAAAAACATCCACCCCCAAAAAGAAAGCAAAGACCACCTGAAGGATAATCAAAACATGTACTGGGGAAGTTTCTGTGTCACTCCAGTGCTCCAGAATTCCCAAGCCAAGCAAAACCCGGCACAATGCCTGCTTTGGGCAGGGCACTCCCAGCACTGCTGACAGCATTTGATGTAAGGCTCTGGCCGGCCCATGAATTAGCAAACTCCAGTGTTTCCAGGGGCTTTGTTTGCGACAGCAGACCTGCTCTTTACGTGAATGCAGTCTGCTGACCGAGGCCAGCAGGAGTTTTGCATGAATGTGGCCTTGTCCTGCAGGGCTGTGCTCCAGGCTGGGCTGGCCCTGGAGCGGTGCAAGCCGGGCAGGCTGGGGCTGCTCAGGAAGTGGAGCACAAAGGCAGGAAAGCAGCCAGGAGGGCAGAGGCCTGGAGCGGGCTGCACATCATCTGGCTCTGCTGTGTGGCATATTTATGGGTGTTTGGAGGGCTGCAGTGGGAACGAGGAGGAGGCTTATGTCCGGTTGCATGACAGGACTGCAGTCCGGCTTGGACAGTTACTTTACACCTTTGTTTGCTGTTGCTCAGCTCTGAGAAATACAGATGTGCCTTCCTGATGTCCGGGCATCTCTCACACCCAAAATTAGGAAGAAGGAGTCAAAGCACAATCCTCTGTCTCCTACTGCTCTTCCTAGGAGCTCTCCTAGCATTTGTCCTTTCAGTGATGTATTTTCACAGTTGTCAGTGCTCTTGTGGTGGATGAAACACGCTGGCGAGGAGGGATCCCCTATAGACACCTGAGATAAGGGGATGACTCCCAAAGGCTCAGAGAATGGTAGATGAAGGCAGTAGGATTTGGGAGTCAGACTCCTCTTCTGCTAGACTGCTCCAGCTGTATGCAGCTCTAAAGCAGATTAGATAGAGGTATTTTTGCGTAGTGGCAAGTCTGTTTGATTGGGCAGACTGCTCTTGCTGCCTTTGTCTCTTTTGTGCTCCTGAGTCAATCTTTCCTTATCAGCTCAGTTTAGCAACATTTGCCCTGTAAATCTTACTTTACCCAGTTCAGTTTGTATTCTGCTGTGGTAGTTTTTCCACTGTATTTAAGATTTAAGAGGGACGGTTCTGGCTAGTCGCTGCTCTGGAGTGTCGGGGGGGTGAAGTTCTGCCATTTGCGGGGAGCTGATGGGGAGGTGCCGGTGCATGTGCTCGGGCCAGGCGTTCGCAGCTGGCATGCTCTGAGCTTGCAGATCTGCGATCCCGAGCACAGCATGGCAGCTGGCTGCCACACACCGGGGATGGGACACTGGGGTGGGCTAGCAAGGGGATGCGTTAGCCAGAGAAAACAAGAAGTTTTCCCAGTGGAATTGGTGCTCGCTCCTCCACCCCCTTTTTCAGCAAGCTCTCCAAACATGAGCTTTTGCTGCACAGGAGCACGCAGCCGAGGTGCTAGGGCCTTCTGAATGGCGCTGACTTGTGATTTACAGCCGGAGGTAGGCACAGGCCACGGAGGAAACAGTTCGCATTATCTCTCTCCCAGACGCTCAGCTTTCCAATAGCCCTGCACCTCACCCTGAGCTCCCTGCCTGCTTTTTCGCATCCTCCTGCTGCTCCCCCTGAGCCTCTGGCAGTGGGATGAGGAGGATGTGCCCACAGCAGGAGCCGTGCCAGCCTGCCCTGCCCAGCTCTTTGTTCCACCTCCCTTTATTTTCACACAGGGCTCTAACAGTCCCTCTCCTCTGCTCTCAAGGACACCAGAACAATGAACAGGCAGGAGATAAGAAAGCCTAGCAGCGGTTTGCCAGTCAGCAGTCAGCTGCCTGTGGGAGCTCGGCCTTGGCCCTAGGGCTCACTGAGGACAGACCTCGGGAGGGCCAGGCCCACAAAAGCCTTCCCTCACCCAGCAAGGCTGCCTGAGACCCCACTGAGGACCAGAGGCTGACTGCCCGGCCATGGGGTGTCTCCATACCTGGCCACAGGTGAAGTGCTTGGAGCTGAGGTTTCCCGCTCCTGCTCAGGCCCTGACCTGGTGCTGCCATCTCCCTGCTTCTGCTCTGCCGGTGCTGCCCACAATCTCCAAGACCACCGGCTCCCAGGCCACCCCCAGCTGCAGACCAGCGCAGGGGGTTGGCTCTGGAAGGGGCTGTGGGGCTGCGGTCAGACCCCACGGGGTGCCAGGGCCTAAAGTGACGTTTTCAGGGCTGTATATTTTGGCGTCCTGGATCTACAGCAAGTGTTGACCTCGATCCATCTATCTTTTGGGTTTGTCGGGAACTCAAGAGAGAGGTTCCTCCTGCCTCTATTCTGCCTTTTCCTCACCTGTGTCTGCAGAGTGTTGGGATGCACACAGAGGTAGACACAGATGAGATCTCCCAGCTGCATCAAACGTACCAGGAATGCTGTGCCTCCTGGATGACACCATGCCTGTATCACAGTAAATTACATTTAGATCTGACAGGTAAAGCAGCGGGTGGAAGAGATCTGACACAACCCCTCAGATGTACCTGCCACTCACAGCCACAGTTCCCTGCGCTGCTGTTTTGATCACAGAGACAATGGAGGCGATTGTCAAGTGGTAACTGATGCTCAGTGAATGTCAGTTCACTCCTCATGGTGACAGCAGACTGAATAAATCCTCCCAGCACAGAGTATCATTCCCACAAAGAACACTGCCTTAGCTGGGCTGAGGCTGCTCCAGTGTCTTCCCCTGCACAAACCCAAACAGCAGAGCCTGAGGAAGCAGCACAAGCAAAGGGCATGGCCAGTGCAAGGCCGGTTTCCAGATGTGCACAGAACAGCATCCCACCATGTCCTCCTCCAGAGGCAGGTACTTTCTCTACTGTGGTCCTTGGAGAAACCCTGTGAAACGAGAATCCTTCTCCTTAACTTCAACTTTCCACCACAGCATCAATAATTCACTGACAATTACAGGCTTAGCACATCCACATGCTGTGCACCCATTAGAAGCCGATCATTTGGTCAGCATTTCTTACCTCACTGAAAATGCACAAACTTCCCCTCCGGGTGCTCATTGTGGCTTTCAAGGGACTAGGTAACCATACGACACGCAGGACCGAGTAGCACGGTGTGTGCGTTGCAATGGGAGATGGTTTTCTCTGCACCACTGAAAACTCTGCAGCTGCTCAAGGGCCCTGGTTCCCGGCAAGTCCCCGCACTGCTGCACACCGACAGTGCCAGCTGCTCGTCGTTCCCCTGTGTCACCCCAGGCACATAAGCTGCTTTGCAAGGAAAAGCAAGCATCGTACTGAAACACAGCAGGGCGCAGCAGTGGGGCAGCAGAGCCCACGACCCTCACCTGCACCCAGCCTGGCTAAAGCAGCCCCCGTGGAAAGCCCCATCCCTGAGACTACAGCAGGGACCTTCTCGCCAGCCTGCGGCCCCGCTGGGTTAAGGGAGGGACCTGATGCAGTCCGGGCACACACAGCCTGCAGGATGCTGCCTCACTGTGATGGACCTGCTTAAAGGATGACTTTATAAAGAAAAACATTTTTCCCCAATTTGTGTTCAGGAGATGCAATTCATGTTTGAAATGAAATGGAAAAGAAACTGAGGTTTCAAGGGTTTATTTCTGTTCATTCCCTGCCCTCTCCACCTCCACCACTCTCCACAGGAAAAAGAATTGCAAAACTGAAAATATTTCATTTTGCTGAGTGATTCCAAACACGAAGGTGGTGGAGATCACTCCTACTGCTAGAGAAACCACCTCAGCCGAGCACCTCTGCCAGGGAGCATCCAGCTGGGCTCGCTTTGTCACCCCAACAGCCGATGCTGTGTGCCAGAGCCAGAGCTGGAGCCGCAGCCAGCACTGGCAGTGGCTGGCAGCCCCAGTAGAAAGGGCGCAATGGAAACAACCGTGTGCATGCTGCACTGCCTCCACCCAGAGCAAGGCGAGGGGAAGGCCAGCACAGTGGGAAGCTGCATTTCAAGTAGCTGGATCCGGCGTGGGAGGGGACATGTGTGGCAAGGAGATTTCCACACCCAAGGGGACAGAATCAGAGAATCAGCCATTTTCCTCCTCCCACCCTGACCCTCTTTGTGTGCCTTCGGTGCTGCAAGTCCCTGCTCCTCCGAGGAGCCTCTTGTTCCCTGCAGGAGAGCAATCAGTCCGCAGCCAACCTGTGGAGTCCCCCAGACCCTCACATGTCTCTCCAGCTGGTGCTGGGCCTGATGAATCCTAAAGAGAGGTGTCCTCAGAGAAAAAGGGGAAAAAAAGGGAGCTGCTTACTTCCAGAGGAGTGTTAGAGAGGCTCCAGATCACTTTCTCCATACAGAGAAATCCGCAGCAGTAACTGAGGTATTGTGCCTCCTCAGCCTGTAACACACATGCTCTGACTGCAGTCTTTCCAGCAGAAGCCTTGTCAGTTGAATGCCTCCTTGCTTTAATCCCCGAGATTGCTGAAGGATGCTGCTTTCATCTGATAACATTTATGGACCGTTATAACGAGCTTTGGCTTGCTGAGATAAATTAAATTGCTCACCCAGAGGTGCAAACTTCATTAATGGCAGCAGTGAGTCAGATCAGCGTTATTCTAGCACAGAATGTAAACAGGCTGGACACAGGAAAGGGGATTTGGCTGGGATTTTTTTTCTCTTTCTTTTAACCTTCCTAATTACTGTTGATTTGTATCTTTTTGCTGCATGTGTTCAAACTCTACTGCTTCTCTACCTCTTCATTTTCTAGGGGAAACCATCAAATAATACACCATTCAGGACTGAATGATTTAACTGCTGAGTGTTAACAGTTAGCAACACTCTGCAGTTTTGCCTGGCAAGTTTCTAGCTCTTTCACATATCTGACAAGTCCGAAAAGATACTTAAGACTAGATCTGACGAGAAATTAAAATGTGTCCCTTATTTCCGTTCCAGTTTAGAGGCTTACCAGTGGAAATAAGACATTGCAGACTGAGACAAATGGCACAAAAAAGATATGTACGAAGTTAACAATGCACGCACCATAAAAATACAGAGAAAGTGGCACCGCATAGTGTGATGGGCATGAGCTCTGTCTGTGTCCTCAGGGGTGACACTCATGTGCCTCTCATTAGGTACATGTGTGCATCTTGCAGGGGTCACGGCCATACGACAGAGTACAGGATATTCCTCACTCGTTACATTCACTTGCTTCATCACATCTAAAATTAGGTCCAGAGCCTGTGACTGGCTGTAGAGAACCAGACTTTGAGGCTCTGTGCAGGCACAAGAACAAGATGTCACAGGCTCCAGGTTTCAGACTGTGGGTCCTTTGGTAAAGGTTGGTTTCTCCCAGTACATTTCCCTAGTACAGGTCCTGAGGATGTCTTCTAGTTTCTTTGTACAGGAAATAACACAAATATAACACAATGAAGTTAATTCATAATAGCAATTAAAGTCCCTGAAAGCATGGATCGGCAAGGGAGGATCTAGCCACTGGGGAAGCATTTTCAGGAGCAAATGTGTGGGAGCCATCTGTCACCTCACCATACGTGGTGATAGTCACAGCATGTCTCTCTCTGCATCCTATTCTGAAAATTTACACCGTGACTGTAGGTTGCCTAACATATTTTGCAAGTGTTGCCTGCCAAAAGGTGCATTGCACCAAATGGGACACAAGGCTCAGCAGTGACAGTGCCCCAAGTGGCTCTGAGCAAAAGGCACTCTCAGCTACTTTCCCTCCCAGGGGGAAGTCAAATGCGGGTCTTGAGTATTCACTACAGAAAGTTTCCTGCTTCCTCTGAGGCAGGGTCACAATAATCTGTTGGTTGGAAGCAAAAAACTAATTCCTATTGAGAAATATGGTGAAAAGCTTTCAGAAGAAAGGGTATTGGCCAGGGGAACAGCTTGCTCAGGTGACACCTATGGCCATCCAGCACTCCTTTACCTGCAGTTGCCAGCACAATGAATTTTTCTTTCCGTTCCTCCACATAAAAGCTGAGTGACATGCACACATATAAGAAGGCCAAAAAACCCTACAGGGCTTACAAAACATGACACAGAGCTGCACAAGCTCCTTTCCCTGGGGACGGTGGAAGGAAACAGGCATGTGACAGTTACTCATCACATTGCTTAAGGCAAGACTGGGAGGCACGGAGATGCTGCAGCAATACACATCGCAAAGCTACAGAATGAGGAATTGACTGACAACAGTTTCCTGGCCCGTATAATGCAGGAGTCAGGCCAGGTGAGGACGTGAGCTACACTACCGTGATTCCAGGACAGCTTCATCCCCTCTGCTCTGAAGTCTTGCCTGGTATGTGGTAAGATGAGGGGGGGCCTGAATTCTCGTTTGACCAGCTGAATGCACTAAGAACACACCTTGAGCTTCGCCTGCACTTGGCCCCTGCCCCGGGCGTGCATCCCAAGACACGGGATCTCTGTGGCCCATGACCATGCAAAGGAGTGCAGGCAGCCAGCTCTCCAAAGCGCATGCTGACCGAGGCTGACATGTCCCAGCTGGTGCTTGGCTGGCAGGCCCGGCAGAAAGCAAAGCAGCACTCAGAACCACTGGGTACCTGCATGGCACCATGCCTTGCACCATGTCTCTGTTCTTTACTCATCCCTACTTCATGCACAGCACCAATATTTATATACAAAAAATGACTGCGATTTCAGCAAGAACAAACTGCCCCCTCAGTCCATTAATAAATCCGGTTTCACTGCCTAAACATTTTAATTTCCACTTCTTCAGACTTGCTTTGTCTTCATTGTCTCTATTTTAATGCATTTTGTGACAGACAGCTTGTCTCTGACAAATGAAAGTTTGCCATTACAGTAAATCTTTCTGCAATATGGCCGGCAAAATATTAGCGGTAGAGGAGCCTTTCCTTTTTCAATAATTCTGCTAATTAAAATCACTGCCTGTAATTTATAGACGCACTGTCCATACTCGGGGAGGAACGGAAAGCAGAAAATGCTGCCCTCTTTGCAGAAGGCTGTGCAGCCAGCCCCGGGGGTGGTGCAGCCTGCACAAAAGATGGGTCTCCTCCACGCCAGTATAACTTGGTCATGGACATGGGAGATACGGGGTTCTTAAAACTCGCGTAGAGCTGGTGAAAATGCCCGGTGATCCCATTTCTGCCAAATTCCGCAGGGGAACAAGTCCCGTTCCTTTAGCAGGCAACGACAGCCGCTGCGGGTTCTCGTCTCTCCCGCCGGTCTGGTGCCGTGCCCTGCCTGTGCTCTTCGGCAGCGCAGTGTTGGAGGGCCGGTGCTGAGGGGCGCTGGCCGGGTGCGGCCGCCGGCCTCCCCGGGCCTCCGGA
>NW_008824011.1:147898-156806 GCF_000699105.1 Pygoscelis adeliae
TGTAGGGATACAGCCGAGTAACGACAAAACCAGCTCTGGGGTGCGAGGTGAGGCCGGGGAGGAACGGGGAAGAGGCAAGGCGCAGCTTGAGAAGGGAGACCTCACCTTGGAGAGGAATGCGCTGTGGGAATGCGCTGTCCTTCCATCACTCTGTGCGACAGAGCGTCTGGGCTTCTTTGGCCTTTTTTTGTTTTGGTTTGGTTTTGCTTCTTTGTGTCCTCAGTTGTGATTCTGCATGAAGCGGTAGGCACAGCTGTCCCAGCCCACCGAGACCCTTCCCAAACTTCATGCTGTCTTTCTGTGGAGGCGTGAGTTGCAAGTGAAGTGCTTGATGCAGAGCCAATAAAAATATTGGCATCCAGCAAAGTTCATGTCCACCTTTTAATTTAACTCTGACAACCTTTTTGGACTGTTGCGTACACATGGTGCAGCTGAATGCTGTGCTCTGTTGCTGTACGTACATCACAGGCTTGCTGATGCTCTTTTCCCATAATTTCTGGAGTCCTTATGACAAATGAAGTCCTCTCGGTGTCCAAGAGCAATAATAAATTAAAACATGACCTAGGACTTTCTTTGCTCTTGTACACTGAAATTCCGTGCTGTAATTTTACATCCATCAAATTACAGCTGTAGGATCAGCACAGCTCTACTAGAGCAGTGGCTTTACTGAGTCTTGGACTAGCTCTAATGTGTAAAATGTGTTTGGTGAGTCTGTTCTGGAGCTTCCTGACCCAGGAGACCGTGCTTTTGCTGCTTTTTATTCCCTGAGACAAAAAGGGGTCTTTTGCTTTGCCCGCACAATGTGTGCTATGATGTGAGTCACAAGGATGCTGGCTCTTAGGGCAGCTCTTGGTGCTGGAGCCGTGGATGAAGCATTGGCTCTCAGCGTTTGACTGGAAGCTGTGCTTGAAGCACAGAATGGTGGCTACGATGTGGAAGTCATTGCATGGTGGATGGTGCTGGGCTGACATGTCTGTGTGAAGTCCCTCAGATGTGGTAACAGTGAAGCCATCCTGGTCGACCTGGGGGCCTTCCCTGCAGAGGGTTCCCTGGAGCTGCTCCGACAAGGTGAGTCTGGATCGGGGTGCGCCAGGAGTGAGGGGTGGCCGACTCCGCATGTCACCAGGGCGTGCTTGTGCGTACACCCACAGCTTGATCACCCCTGTGGCTGTGGGGGTTTGCAAACCATGGACTTCCACAGCTTGCAAAAAGGGACTGGGTGGGGTATCTTTGTTAGGCACTGAACGGCTTTGCTCTGAGTGTCTGTATTTGACATGAAAAACTTCACCTTTTGAGAGTGCGGAAGCATGTTTGATGTGTTGTCTGCTTTTTAGGAATTCTCCAGAATGTTTGGCTTCAATCTTACAAATGTTAAAAGAAAATGACATGATAAAAAGTCTTTAAAGCTGTGTATATGTATCTGATACCTGCATCTGATGCTGTCATGCATTCATTTTTAACCTTTTCAACAAAAGATATACATTTGTCTAATGTTTATCTCTATAGCCAAGAGGAAATGGACTTTGATTCTTTCTCCCTTCTCCTTATGAAAAATGTAAGACCTTTTTAACAGCTTTGTTGTAGATAGAGTTTGCTAGGTAGTTTTCCAGATAAATTCCCTTCTGTTGCAGCTTTGATTTGAAATACATAGGAGCTAGTTCTCCAATAAACAGTCCTGCAAAGCAATACACAGCAATTTTCCCTGGTAGTCAAACTGATATTTTTAGCTGTAGACTGCAAGCTGCTGTTGAATTTCCACTACCCTTCAGAGACACTTGTAAACAAGAGCTTTGGTAAAAGAAGTTTTGCACAATAGTGAATTGAACCAGCTGATCTGAAGGGATTGAGAGTGGCTAATTGCCCTCCTCATGCAGAATGACAGGCACTGGGGTGCACCTTCCCTTGTCTCTGTGCTACCTCCTGTCTCTTTTAAGCAGCTTCATGTGCAAGGGCTTATTGTTCGTGATAAATTCCATCCCAGCAAGAGCGGGAAGGGAGGTGCTGGGAAAGTGCTCCCCTCGTCCTGTCAAGATTGCCATTTATATTTCAAACACTTGCCATCACTTAGACAAGTAATTGGAACTGAAGGTCTCCTCCAGAAATCAGAAGAGAGACCTGGACAGAGGAGCTTACTATTGATTATTTTTATTTTTTAATTCCCCCCTGCCCTGTAGTTAGTTGTGAAAGTGGTCGGAGACTCTGGAAGCTGCGCAGGGTGAGCTGAGCATCATCCAGCAATGGGTGTTGGGGCAAGAACACTCTGCCTGGAGAACTCCCTTTATTGTGACCTAGCGTGGCCACAGCCTGCCTGGCCACTCAGAAGTCCCGTTGATAATCTCTGTACAGACCAGGATGTTGTCTGCTCCCTGGGGCTTGTAATACCGGCTGATATAACTGCATTGGAAAATGCAGCCTTTCAGGCTGAATTTGCCCCTCCTGCTAAGTGGCAAATGCAGGCTATGACATTAGCAGCAGGCAGTAAATATAGTTATAGAAATATTGCCATAGGGTGGACAGAAGTGACGGAGAACTGAATGGCTCCCAAATTGTATTGGGACCTCTGATTTCCTTTAAATGTCTTTTAACCCTTTGTCCATTGATTAGTTTTTCTGAGGCTGGAGGGTGACTCTGGAGAGTTTCCAGCACTGAGAATCCTTCATGAGGATGAAATCTGTGCTGCTCAGACAGGGCAAGTGTGAGGACTTTGCACCGTCTGAAGCACCTTAGATCTAGGAACCTACCAGGGAGAAAAGTGAACCAAGTTTGAGCTTGACCCCTCGTCCATCATCTGCAGGTGCTGGTTGCATTTCATGTTTGTTTCTGTTTAAGTTATTCCCACCTCGGGGCACACTGTGGGAGCAAAATTGCTTCAGGTGCCATTTTACAGCACAGCAGGGATGTCCTATCCCTCCCGTCCCCCTGAAAGCCTGCGCTATATGCCGTTTTCTAAAGCCTCCATTAAAAAGCAGTTTGACATCTTTGTGTGTGAGGGAAGGGGTGCCATACAGGGTGGACAGGGTTCTCTGGCTCTGGGGAGCTGCCGTGCCCTGGCACCTCTGGTCGTGAGCCTTACGGAGGACACTGTGCTTTGCTGCTCTTCGTGCTCCCATTCTGGTAAATTCTTTCTTTGCTGCCTGTTGGCCAAATGTGCTTGGCACAGAAACAACTTCTCTGCGTGGCGCCAGTATCTTGTGGCGGGGGAGACTCCTGTTTGACGGGATGCCTGATGGCTTGGGAGTGCTCTTTCCAAAGGGCTGGGTGCCTCCCAGACCCGCAGTGCCGGTGCCCCAGACCTGTCAGGAAGAGCTTTCTTCCTTGCGGCCAGGTGGAGGAAGGGCGTATGGCTTTGTGATCACTAGCAATGCTTTGCAAAGAGTAGGCTTTGCAAAGTTTCATTTCCATGCTTCAGAGGTGTGAAAGGGAGTGTAGTTACCACTAGGTGTGTACCGGGCAGGTAGGTATTCCTCAGTGATGCGATACCTGTGTTCCCTGTGGGAGCAGGGAGTGTCCATGGGTCTGCCCCGCTCTGGGAGGTCTTGCACCTGGAGTGGAGCCGCTGCAGTGCTCAGCAGCGCTCCGGCAATGAGAACATTCAGCGCCAGCTGACCTCCTTCCCAGGCACTGGCTCTCGGTACATTCCCGTGGTGACTCAGGCATTGCCAGCGGACCTGCTGCCCACAACTCTGGACTGGCCCAACGCCCCTGCTCATCCCACCTGCTGACAGCCGCACCAGCGGCCCCGCAGAGCCCCTTCCCCGGCGCTGGGTACCAGCAGGGGGAGAGACGGGCTCAGGCAATGCTGCTGCCGGATGCCTCGGCAAGGCCAGGGTGCTACAGCATCAGTGCTGGCAGATCTGAGGCTTTACCCTCTACCTAGGTGGGGTTTTTCTTTTGTTTCCAATAATAATGGGGAGGAAGCTACTCTGTGCATGGCAGCCTGGGCTCAGTTCTTTGCTTTTGTTTCACACCCCTTTATGCCGGGAGGCTCTGCCTGCCTTCTGTATCTGTGGCTTCAAAGTGCTGGCAGGCAGAGCAGTGATATGACCTGAGGCCATTTATCTGCTTGGTGCATCTTTTGCTGATGCAGATCCCGGTGCAGAGTAGAGCTGCCTGTTTCTGGTAGGGGCATCTGTGCCAGTGGCTCAAGGGGAGGCCCAGGTCTGGCATTGTGCCTTGCACATGATCGTTGCCGTCTTGGAAAGCTGCTAGAGAGGACTTTTCTGTCCTTTGTGGACCAGCAGGATGCACTGCTGCTGAGAGCCGCAGTGTCTACCACAACCTGCGACATCGCAAAGATCAGTGCCCACAGGTTCAGCGGTGCCAGGGAGTTGCCCCCCTCTGTGCTGCAGCTCACAACAGGGGAGCTGCATGGCTGCCAGTCCTTCACCAGGGCTTCTGTCTCTTAAGCAGATGTGCTTTCAAGACAAGAATAACACTGTGAGTTGCAAATCCCCCTCCACCTCCCTCTTTGCCTGTACTCGGCAAACAGTCTGCCTTGGTATGGCCTGTGTGGGAACCTACAGGCTGCGATAACAGATCCTTCTTTAGGGGAACTACTGAGGAATGTTGATGAGATTAGAGAGCTGAAAGGGGCCTAGTTTAGCGATGGCATCTCCATGGATGCTGAGGCTGTCTGTGCCTGGATTCCCAGCGTGTGGCTCCAGGATTGCCATGGCTGCCTCTTCCAAAGTGCAAGAGCAAGTTCTGTCTTGGGAAGAGTTCAATGCCACTTGCACTTTGAGGCAGAGAAAAAATGTGGAGCTGCCCTTTCCATACCGAAATAGCTCCTCCCATGCTCCCTGTTGAGGCTGGGAGCCTGAAACCAGCATACTTGTGTTCTGCCTCAGCACAAATACGTAGTTAAGCCTAAAAATATGTGCAGCTGGGTCACATTCTCAGGCAGGTCAGTAACCAGTTGGACAGAAGTTTAAAGAGTTGCAGCAGAAACAGCAGCAGAAATGCTTATGCTGGAGTGGGTGGAGGATGGACCTGAGAAGACATAACATGACATGACAGTCCCTGGGAGGATCATCTCGCTGGGCTGGGCATGGTGTGGGGGTGCTGCGATGCTGTGTGGCTCAGGGATGGAGGTTGCTTCTCCTGCACCTCCCTGCAGCAAGGGCAGCATGCCCCGTGGCAGCATCCATCCCTTCTCCGCTGTGGATCCGGGAGGTGCAGCCTCTGCAGGGCTGTGGGGTGTCCTGGGAGTCACGGGGGGTGCTGAGTAGGAGTGGTGCCATTAGTGACAACCAGCTGATGTTGCTGGCTGCTGTGACCTCATAGGCAAGGAAGGGCTTTCTGTGGGGTGGGTTTGTTCCCGGCTCTGATGCAGACCCCCTTTCCCACGGCACAGAGGTGATCCGTTTTCTCCTGTGGGCAAGGACAGCACCACTCTGCTCTCCCCGTTTCTTCTGTCAGTCTGGCTGCTCTGTGGCACTTCGTGGCACCTCCTGATGCCACTTTAACACTGATTTAACGTGTGTTTAGGGCAAGCGGAAGCTCCTTATCGAGGCAGTCACGTAAACAGACCTGCAGAAACTCCCTGGAGCAGGACAGTCACGCCCCATCTTCTGCCTGTGATGGCTTGCCTCTCTAATAGCCCTCACCCAGCATGCTGCCAAGGATGCCCCTCTTGCCCCACCAAACAGTGCTAGTGTGCTTTGGGGTGGCTGATGGGGGACAGCAGAAGGCTTTGTGGGAGGGAGATCTCTGAAAGGGCTGGTTGGCCTGCACCCCGAGCCCTGTGCGTGCGGTGAGGACATGGAAGCAGCTTTCCTTTTGCCCCAGATTCTGAAGATAAAATCTCCACTCGATTAAACTTCACAAGTGTACAGGCCCAGCCTTCCCCATGGGGAGAAACCTTATCTGGTAGCCGAGCAGTCAGGGAGGGATCTGCTGCTCATGCACAGCAAACCTGAAATGTGCAACATTGCATAAAGATAATTGTGTTCGTTCAGCCCTTGGATGTGTTCCCCAAAGCCAGAGCGTGTGCTGGCTGTGCTGTGGGAATCTGTTGCCACTCCTAATCCTTGTTGTACCCCACAGAAAGGATGACAGGCAGGTTGTGGCAATGCCAACTGCCCTTGTGACATGGCAAGAGTGCCAGGAAGAGACTTCTGGCTCCCATTTGTCTCCCTTGTCAGCTGCCACAAAGTGATTTCCAGTGTGCTTGTTGAGAAGCCTGGACAAGCTACTCAGGCTGTCTCTGCAGCCCCAGCCCTCCCACCCCAAACACTCAGTGATGCTCCCCCAGACTTCTACAAGGAGCTTCCAGAGCTGTCTGTCAATGCCAGAGAGAGGTTTGCATCTGAGCAAGCTCCTCTGAAGCTCTGTGAGCTGCGTATGTGAGACAGGGCGCAGGATCTGGATAAGGCAGAAGCGCCCTGTGCCTGCCTGAGCTGGGGATTCCTCTGCCGGTAAATCCAGCAGAACAGCCTCCTCCTGAGTGACAGGTTTCCAGTAATAAGATCTGGAGAGAGGCCCAGAAATGCCACCTCAGCCTGTCCAAATACCATTCCCTTCATCCTTATCATGTCCATCCTGAAGGTATGCCAGCTGGGCTGTTTAGTAATTTACTCATTTTTGTATGTGCATCATAAGAATTAGGAGCAGAGGTTAATTGTCCAAGCTGATTAGCTGTTGTTTCAGTCATGCACTTTCCAGACGATTGCTTGTTACATGTCATGGGACCGTTTCCTCCTTTCCTACACTTCAGGGGTTTGCGGTGATGTTGCACAAGCAAGAGAAACGTTGTGGTCCATCCATGAGAGAAGCTTGTAAAAGTCCTGGGGCCGATGGCCGTGCCATATTCGGTGTCCCTCGGAGGGCTGAGCTAGGGGCAGTTGCGGTAGTGGCCGGCAGGTCCCTCTGCTGCTTTCTGTCTCCCTCCAGCTTTGGTGGGATGCCTCATCTCTCCCTGTTTTGCCCACTTTCTCTCTGGCAGGTAGTGCTTTGTGTCATTTCAAGACAACTGTCTGACCCTGACCTTGCTGCCTGTCAGGGTCAGGGAGTTGGGGCCCTCCCCATCATGAGGCTCTGTCATACCCTAACTTCTGAAGAACAAATTGTGACCTTCACTTGGGTAAAACCTTTCTGAGGCCTTGCCTGTAAGGATGGCAGGATCTCCTCTTGTGGCAAAGCCTGCCATCAGAGGGTTTTCTGTGCGAAGGAGCAGGGGATGCGCTGGTAAAAGCTCTGCCCCTTGGGCTGCGGTGGAGATGGCCTCCCAGAGAGCCACAGCTGGCTTTGCCTGGCTGTGTTGTTGCTGTGGACCGAGCGAGGCAACCCTGAGCAGCACAGGGCACCTTGGTGCTGGTAGGGGTAGCAGTACGTGTTTATCAGCCTGGCATTTTGCATGCGGACAGCCAGGTCTTTGCTGCGGAGTGGAACTTGGCACAATGGCGGCTCTGACTCTATTTCGCCAGGTCTGCTTTGCTCTTAGTGCCACTCACTTTAATATCTAATGTCACTAATTGCTGCTTCTTTTGTAATTGTGACCCCGGAGCTGTCGGGTCTGGGCTTCGGACCGCGGTACTGCCAGAGCCCGTTGTAACCAGTGTCTCTGAGTCTGTCACCAGTGCTTTAATTCCTGTCTCTGCCACTTGTCACTCTTCTGGGCTGGACTCTAATGAGCACTATATTAGTGTCAGAAACATGTTTTTTCTATCAGTGGGATCTGCATTATCGTCCCCTGCCAGACAAAAATCAGCCAGGCAGGGTCAGGGATCCTTAACCTGTCTCTGAGCCCCAGCTGAGTGGGGACCTGCAGGGTGCTCAGGAATATTGCTGCAGTTTATCAATCTTCAAACAAAAAAATCCTCTGATTTTCTTTCAAGAGAGAGGGTCTGATTTCACACTGGGAGGATGAAGTCTGTCTCTGAACTCGAGATGGTTCAGATCATTGTCTCCCTGATGTGCAGCTATTGCAGTCTGGGAGGCTGCAATGGCTAATTTTCTGGTCTCCTGTATAAAGCCCATCAGCACTAATGATACAGGGAATGAGGAGGGCATTTGCATATTCTGGTCTGTTGTATGCCAGACACACTGAGCTATTGCTCTTCAAACATTACCTTCTGCCTTTATAAAGGCAACTAAAATCTTAAAGGCAGGGACCCGTGTCTGCAGAGTTTATCATGCTTGTGGTTCCTCCTAAGTAAGAGATCGTCTCTGAGAAGCCCTTTGTCGTGGAGACTACTGTTCCTGGGCTCTGGGAGGCCCAGCTCCCTGGCTCCAATGGGGTGCCTCGCAGGAGGATATGTCTTAGGGGATCGTGCAAGCAGGATGCACCCGCAGAAACCCCAGGGAGACTGCTGCTGGAGCCGTGTTGCGGGCCACGCAGGAGGTGGAGGCGGCTGTGGGGAAAGCGGCTGCCAGTGAACACAAGTGAGGTATCAGCATGGGAGGCTTCATCCTCACAAACAGAGATCTGAGCCTGTTGTGTGCTCAGTCGAGGAGCTCCTGCGCTGGGTCCATGACATGCTCGTTCCCACAGGTGCTGGATGGGCCATTGTATGGGTGAGCTGAGTTGAGTAAAAGGACCATGGAAGAAAAATTTCTTTCATAGTCTGTCCCCAGTAGGATAAACGGACTGGGCATGACCTTTGGGGTTGTTTAACTGCTGCTCTCCAGTTTTCCCTGAGGCTGAATTCCTCTTCACCCTCTGTTGTAAGCTCTGCCATTGTTCCTCTGGGCTGATTTCCCCTTTTCTAGCAGTGGGAAATATTTTAGGGTGACTCTGTGCCCTCTTGTTGCATCTGCGGAGGAAATGGCAGCTCTGGAGTGTCCTGGATGTCTCAGAAAACCAGCCGAGATTTTTGCAGGCTCACCATGGGGACTGGCCTCGCCTCTCTGTACTGGGGTGTCTGGGACAGCTGCCACTGCTGGCCTTTCATTCACGGCCAGGTTTTCA
>NW_008824011.1:156931-159679 GCF_000699105.1 Pygoscelis adeliae
GTGGGGGGCACCCAGCTGGCACGGCCAGAAGCTGCCTGGGCTGTTGCAATATCCTTCCCCAGTGGCAGGTTTCTGCACTGCTGCAGTCTGATCCAGGAGCAGCTGGGAGGGTTGTTCTCTGCCCAGCATGTCTGTGAATTGTACAGAGATTTCATTTTCAGTCTTAAACGTGTGATATAAATAAAATATATTATTATTATTATTAACACCATCATCATCATCATCTGCCCTGGCAGAGGAACGACTAATCATGAAAGCCGTTACAATCACTGGCACCTCATGTAATATTAACCAGGTCTGGAGCACACTCACATGGGGAAAGCATGCGGTGATTGAACGTGAGTGTCCTGCTCCCACACCAGTCCTCTGCTGCAGCTGCGCGAAGGAATCCCTGCCCAGCCTGGGGAGTTGAGAAGGGCGCTCAGAGCCATGCCTCTGCACGCAGGGCCTTTGCCTCTAGTAAGTAGTCACTCAGCTAAATTTCTTTGCAACAAAAGGCCACTTGGAGCTGTGAATTCAGCTCCAGAAAGCCCTGCTTAGCCTCAGGAAACACCTAGCACGTGTGCTGGTACACAGCAGCTCCGAAGGGTTTCAGCCCCCATCTTGGGAAGTGTTGGAGTGCCACATGGATGGTGAAGCTCAGTGAAAGGCGATTTGGACCCCTGGCAGTGGAGGGGATAGTGTCCTCGTGTATGATGCTGGCTGAGAGGTGGTACAGGCTTCTTGCCATGCATGGGGAGAGGATACTGAGACAGCTGCACCTTGGTCCTGCTTTGACAGCTTTGTCCTCCGGACAAAGGCTTGGCTGAACTAGCGGTGGGATTTGTCTAGCAAAGAAAACATTCTCTGTAGTCTCTAAAGGCTGCTGCTCATCTGGCACTGCTGTGCGGGGAGGTAACCCGAGGCTCTTTGGGTTTGTCAATGCAGCACTCCAGAAAGCTGGGATGAATTTCTGCTTCATTCTGTGAAGGATGTTCTTGGCTGTCCCTGCAGAAAGCAGCATGCACCGCAACATTGCTGGCTCTATGGGGAGAGTTTACAGTAAGCCCTCCGAGATAAGTGCGATGCTGAAAAATTTAGGTCTTGGCAGTGCTTGTCTCTGTTTCAAGCCAGAGCTGGTTGGGGTTGTGGGAGCCCCTTGCAGAGCAGATCATGGCTCTGCATGCATATTTGCTTTCCTGGTTTGTAATGTCCTATTGTTGGATGGAGGGTGCCCGTGTGAGGAGGCTCATTATCTCTCAGAACAGCTAATAAGGAACAAATGAAGATTAACACTATATTGGTATAGATGAAACAGCACATTTCAGTCCCCTGCCCGAGAGTGGAGTCTCTGACTCAATGCCAGGCATTTTGAGGGCTTGCCAGCTGATAAGAGGAGCTACTCATGGCTGTATCCGCCCCTGAATTTCAGACAACAACCGCGTGGATTTTATTTTTAAGCTGGTTTTTGGCTTGCTCCAATTTTCTCTCTTTAATCATGAACAGATGCACATAGGTCCTGTTTCTTGCAAACCTGGGTGCCAAGTGGGAGAATGACTCACGCAGTAAAGGAAGGCTGGATCTGCAGCCACACAAGCCTTGGGTGCGTGTGTGTTTGGAAGTGCCAGACTGTGGGTCTCTGGGGTGTCTTGCTGGAATACCTGAAAGGTGTCGAGTGCTCAGAATCAATAAAACTGAAGACCTGGAGTTGAGGGAACTGAGGCTTTTGTGTTTTTTTTTTTAATTGTCGTACTCAATGAAAAAGTAATAGATGCAAAAACTAGAAGAATAATCCCCCAAACAGAATTCCCTGATTCAGTAGAGACATCTTCAAAGAAAGCTGGAGATTACCTAAGTTTGGAGCACAGCGGCTCTCCTGCCCTGCTGGGCAGCACTGACCATCGGTTTTCATCAGTCTCCTGGGGTGGGCCAGAGGCTTCTGCAGCCGAGGCTGTGAGCGCTGGCTGTTACCCGCTGCCAGAGCAGCTGGTGAGTTGAACTACCAGCGAAGGTGCCAGGGGCTGCTCCTGCGCTTTGGAGTTGGAGCAGAAAGTTAATGAATACGAAGGCAATTTTGATCTCATTAAGAAAATGAGGCTCTTGACCTCGTGCATCCCTTCCCTCATGTCCTCCTGCCAGCACAGGGGTCTTTCCTCCCATGGTCCCAGGTGGTGAGAGCACAATTCCTGGCACCGGGCTGGGGACAGTGGTGGTTCTGTGGGATAACCAAGGGGCCCTGCTCTGCTGTGCACGGGCATGCAGGCTCTCTGTGGAGGAGCTGGCTGGCTGCTGAGGGGAGCAGCAGGTTGCTATGATACAGTTTGCTGTGGCAATGTCTGTGCTGAATGGAGCCAAAACCACCTCTACAAAAGGAGCATTCCTGGGCTGGGAGGAGGCAGATTTATCTGCAGTGTTTATGTAAAGCTGAGGAGCTGCAGGGAGAGGATGTGTGCAGGAACACTTTCCTCCAGTGTGTGCTGGGGGCCCCTGTCTGGAAGCAGATACCCTTATGTGCATGGGGGAGCGGGCATGGCTTGGATAAAGGACCAAGCAAATCCAAGCATGCAGGTCAGTGCTGGATCTCACATCCTGTCCCGTAAACCCACACCAGGCACAAGACTGAAAAACGCAGTCCAAAGGGGAGCTTGGTGTGACTGAGCTTGGTGCTGCCTTTGAAAGCGGCCTCATCCTCAGTGAGAACTGGGTCACCTTGCTGTGCTGCAGGAGCGTGGGAGGGAGCGTTTCACTGAGGCCAGCTTTGCCATCCAT
>NW_008824011.1:159712-161650 GCF_000699105.1 Pygoscelis adeliae
ATCCTGAGCCTGAAGCAAGGTCAGAAATCTCCACGCCTGGGACGCAGGGACGCCCTGGCTCACTGTGCCTCCTTGTGCACCAGCCTGCATGCCCTGTCCCCAGAGCTGGCCAAGGCACTGCAGGGACTGGCTCCTTTCCATGCAGGGAACACGACTTTCCCTCTAGGAAGAGGGCTGGGCTCTGCAGAGATCAGGGTCTGTTTTTTCTGTGCTGGATCCCAACTGCTTCTCTTCCCAGTGACTTTGCAGGGACAGAGACCTGCAAGCTTCTCTCACTGATGGGAGCAGGGGGTGCAGGTGCCTTTGCTCCTGCAGGCTGGCAGCAGTGGCTGTCTGTAAGAGCTGGAGATATCTGTAGCCGATGTTGCTGCAAATCCAAATGTGCATTGAATCCCAGGGTGCCTGCCCCAGGCTCCATGAGAGTGGCGGAGGCTGCGTGGGCATGGCTGGGGCTGCGCTGGTTGGAGCATGCCCTCAGCTCTGTGCTGTGGAGGTCCCAGTGGTGGCTGCTGTTGGTATCTTGTTGTGAGCTGGTGTCAAGGGGAGAATGGGTGGTCAGTCTCTGGAGCTGGGCAGGGTTTGGGAAGACAACATAACTCAGTCCTCAGCCTGCCCCGTGTGGGCTCTGGGCAGAGGAAGGAGCAGTCACGGCCAGGTCTGCTCTCCTGGCTGAGTCTTGCAGAGGGATCTGGGGTGTTTGCAACGCACCTGGTGTGCAGAGCTGTGCTGGAGGGGCTGTACCCCTCTCTGTGCTGTACATCAGTTGTGAGCCCCCATGCAGACAAGAGCCAGGGTCAGAGCCCCTGTGGAGAATCAGCCTATTCTCCTCTCACACTTATCCCAGGCAGATTCCCATCCTCCCGGAAACATAAGCCACCATCATCCATAATTCATCAGGTGCTGAACTTCATCAAGGAGCCACCTGACACCCGGGCTGGGTGCTCCACCCTCCTCCCAGGGTGGGAAAGTGCTGGGTCCAGGCGTCCCGAGGGGCCACGGCAGGAAGCGCGTCCGGTTTCCTCAGCCTTGGGGTGGGCGATCCTTCTTTCGGAGGAGGCAGATTCAACAAGGACTCTGGTGTCTCTGCTTCCCCTTTTCATAAATAAACATCTGCTTCTCATCCCTCCAGGAAGTTTAAGCCATTGTAAAGCCAAATATAAAACTGAAACAGTGTTTTTAAGTAGCAATAAGCTGATTGCTCCATTACTGTTTACTGAGGCATCTACAATCGCACACTGAATGCACTTCAAATAAAAACATTGTGGGACAATTACTTTAATGCCTGAAATCTGCATTGAAGGGGGGGGTGTGTGTGTGTGTGCATGTGCACGCATGCGTGTGTGCTGCAGAAGCTGTGCAGGATTCAGGCTGGGCTCTCTGCCTGCTCACTGAGAAATCCTGCAGAATACAGAATCATCCCCTCCAATTTATAGCTTGTTCACCAAATCCTGTCACATCTTTTATGTACCAAAAAGAATCTGTCTGACTTTTTCCAGCACAAATCCACAGCAAAAGGCAATTCTTTTTTTACCTGTCTTAAATTCTCACACCTATGTGAGCAAGCTCTCCTGTATAAAGATAGCAAGAGAGGATGAAAAATAGCAGCAGCATTCCCTGTCTTCTCTCAGCCACACCTTTCCACCGTTAGTGGTTCAGCAACCGCATGACAAGTTATAGGATACATACACAAGTGGCAGAGAGAGGCATGTGCTGCTCTACAGTCTCACAGCCCTTCCAAGCTCCCTTTTCTGCAGTTAGCCAGCATGCCCTGGCAGCACAGCTCCACTGCCTCTTACTTGCCAGATGCTTACTAGGGAGCGGGATGCAAAACTTGCATTTATTTCCACTCTGCAAAGGGATAAATCTAAGAAGACGCAGACAAAACCTCTGACTTCCACGCCTAAACAAAGGGACCAAATCCTCTGCAAACCAAACTCT
>NW_008824011.1:161663-184397 GCF_000699105.1 Pygoscelis adeliae
GGTCAAAAGCTTGGGTCAAACATCCTTTATCTCCAACAGAGCAGTTTGCATCATGTGGCAATGTCTCCGGTTCTTACTGGAATTAAAGATCTCTTTGCTTGGCAGAGAGGGCTGGGGGTCCTAGCCTGCCCGTTCGGATAACAAGCAGTCAGTGAGATGAGACTTTCTGCTCACCACTCTCCTCCTGCTTCTCTCTGCAGGCTCAGCGTATTATGATAACGTCCGTCCCTTGGCCTACCCGGACTCGGACGCTGTGCTCATCTGCTTTGACATCAGCCGCCCAGAGACCCTGGACAGTGTGCTCAAGAAGGTGAGTGCCTGGCGTGCCTTCCGGCTGGCAAAATGGGTCCTCTGCAGCAGCATGTGGAGCTGCCTTGGGGCTGTCATCAAGGCTAAAAGCTCTGGCCCTGTGGCCAAGCCTTGGCTGGAGTTTGCATGCTTAGATGGGGATGGTCGGCTGCTACTGATCCTGACATGGTCTGTGCAGAAAGCAAGATATTTCCATTTGAAAGGAACCTAGTAAATGGTGTAGCTCATGGTAGCTTGCAGCATGTGTGTGGAGTCTGTGTCTATGCACACATACAAATGTGGGGACAGAGAGAAATGTAGGGCATTTGTTCTGTTTTTCATTAAGACCTTGGAAAGTGTTGTGCATCTCTCATTAGCATAACCACCAGTGAGCGTGCTATGAATTGCTTGCAGTAGTTGGGAAGTGGCCCCTGGTGCCTGTTTCCATGCAAGTAGAGCACTCAGTTTTTTGTCTGTCCCCTCAGTTCAGCATCTGCACAGTAAGAAAGACAGCAATCAGTTCCCTATAGCTTGACAACAAGAATAACGAGCTGTGGCACTGAATTTCAAGCCCGTGAATGAATAAAATGAGATGGCACAATGCCACTGGACTGGATAGCATGCAGGGCCCTGAACACTGTCTGCCCTGGCAGAGATGACTGGCCATGCTCTGTGTTAGCAGCTGAGAGCTTCCTACCTGCAGGTTAGCGCTTTTCAGCAAAGCAGATATTTCCAGCTGGCAGGTCTGGCAGGTCCCGGAGAGCCCCACAGGGCTGGGGATCCACTGTGGAGCACTGCTGGCTGGCCTCCCAGCAGGTCCCTGCCTGCCACGCTCTCAGGGAATAGGTGGCACCTAGGGAGAGGTTCCCATGTGAGGCTTTCCTCCAAGATGGCATGAAGTCCAGCAACTCAGGATGCTGCTCAGGGAGAGGGTAAATGACCTCCTGGCCACTCACATCCCTTGGTCCTGGCAATACCCTGCTTCCTTCCATGAAATTCAGGGAGTTGTGGTTTCAGTGAGCTCTCACCGCTGTGCAGCAAAGCTGCAGAGAGCTCACTGGTGGCTGCATCCTGTCCCAGAGGTGAGTCTTGGCTGGCATCTCATTTGTGAAGCTCTCTGAGACACCAAGGCATGAAAAGCACTACAGAATAGTGATTCCTGTAGCTGTTCTTCCCAGTCAGCCCCATGCTGCCAGGGCTGGACTGGCCACTGTCTGAACAAGTCACATTGTACTGATGCCCTCTTGGCCTCTCCTCATTTTGCCAAATGTTGTGCTGAAGCAAGAGCCTCTTACTCAGCTGCTGGGAGGGCTGAGAAGTGGGTCTGTGTCTCAGAAGTGTCCTGGTGAGAGGACAAAGACCCTTCAGATAACTCGGTCAATGGCTCAGTGTTTGTCCCAAAGCAGGTCCTGGGTACCAAGCATGCTGGGTGGAAGGAGGTGTGTTTCATGTGGACTGAAAGAATTCACTGCTTAGCTTAGGAGTCAGCAGAATAATAATGCAAGCAAATCACTTATACCTCAATGAGATGCAAACCCATCAATAATTAGCTGGGGTTGGGATTTATTTATGTCTCTCTGCACACTCTTCATGTGAGTCCGCACTGCTCAGTGTAAGGTCTTCCCTGTGCAGCCTCACAGATGCTTTGAGTACTGTTAGGCAATGTCTTTTTGATACAGTGACTTAAAATAAACCCTAAATCACAGGGGATTTCTTAAGTGCCTCTGAGTAGATGCCTTGTTTCCTTTGGTGCAGGCTTGCAGCCTATGGAGGTGAGGAAAATTCCTAAGACACCATGAAGTTGAAATGGGTTTTAGCTTTTGATATCAGGCGAATAAGGAAAATAACACTCCCTATTCAAGCCTCAGGCAAAAATGCTAATTCAGCAGAGGAAATCTTTATTATTGCTGCCCTTCTGATGCCTGGGCTGCCTGAACAGCATGTACGGTTGAAGGGAAGGAGCCATCTGAGAGAATGCAAACAAGCAGCTCTTCATTTCATACAAAGCAGGTTTTCATAGGGTGGTGCCTTCATTCTGAAAAGTCTTGATAGAGCAGCAAATCTTAGGTGTCAGTCATGTGAGAAGAGGGTCGCACCTCTCTCCATAGGCCGGGGAGCCCTATGCCATTACAGACAGCCGTGACCTCTGCCTGGTAAGAACAGACCCTATAGCTCAATCCCTTCGAGGATTTTCATCCTTCAGGTAAATTAGGGTGCTTGAATTCCAGCTCCAAAAGAACTGCATCATCCACCTCTTGGGGGTGTGTTAGCCCTTGACGCTGTGTGGCTGTGACACCAGAAATCTGCCAGGAGCTGTGCAGCCTGGCGTGCTGCCCGGGTGCTGGGGATGTGTGTGAGTCCTGGTGGACAAATGTCCCTAGCAGCAGGGAAGGCAGGTTCATGGTGAAGATACTTGAGCCCACCTCCTGGTGGAAAATAAGATTTTTCCATATTTTGCAGTTGCTTTGGTCTGATATCGGTTGAATGAAACTTGGGTCATTCTTGGCACTTCCTTTCCCCACCAGGTTATGGACACTGGGTTGTGGGCTTGGTTTTCTTTCCCCTTCTAATTGCCTAGGGTATATGCTTAACCATCAGTGTAGCAGGAAATTGCTAATTCCAAGTGACATCTTTACCTGGGGGTAATCTCTATTTATCATCTGTCTCGTACTTCAGAAACACTAGGTAAGTAACCAGGGTGTTGACACGCTGATGAGGCTGTACAGGTCCCCGGGGGGAAGTCACAGGCGATGGTTTTATTT
Source organism: Pygoscelis adeliae (assembly GCF_000699105.1). Classification (NCBI taxonomy): domain Eukaryota; kingdom Metazoa; phylum Chordata; class Aves; order Sphenisciformes; family Spheniscidae; genus Pygoscelis; species Pygoscelis adeliae. The sequence goes on from NW_008824011.1 coordinate 164,714, forward strand.
ACTGCTGCCAACACTTAACTGCACATTGGGCATTCATTTTTGGAGCTCTGAAAGGGACCGTTAGTGCAAAGGATGTGGATGTTTGCCCTGGCCTTCTCCTTTCATTGCTTCAATTCTTTATTTCCCTGGCTGTAGCTATGCTCTGAATGTCTTAATGTCTTTAACATGTGGCTCCCAATAATAAACAAATAATGAGTGTGCTGTGCAAAGAGCTACCCGCTGACTGTGGTTCAAAAGGTCCAGCGAGGTTGACCTTTGGAGTCCCAGATCTGTGCACCAGACTGTGTGGTCATTATTTTTCCACAGTCATACCCAGAGTGGTCTCCCGTGGCCTAGCACAGGGGACTGCAGCTTAGATTTAACAGGTTTGCAGGGCATATCTGGAACAAGTGAGCATAAAGTTATCCAAGAGGCACTCCGACCGTTCCCATCCTTGCCTGTGGCAGTCATTAAAGTGCCCTGATGAGCTAATCAGTCTCTGAACAGCTGTGACCCCCCATACACACCAGAGTGCACGGTCTTGGCCTCTGAAGTCTGCTTTCCAAACCTGATCCCATTAGAGCCTCATGTTATATTCAGAACACCAAAAGCTGGCTGTCCCTGTGTTTCTCGTCTTCAGCACAGTCTCCAGAGCCGCTTCCGGCCTGCATCCTCACTGAGAGCCCCTGCTGACCATGGTGACCACCATTGCCCGTGCCCCTTCCCCTCTTCCTGAAATCTGGGCATGCAGGCTGCAGCGGGGCCAAAACCAGCCTCAGTGCTGGCACCAGGCACCGCAGCTCTGAGGCAGGAGACCTAAAAGTGGCATTGCGGTGGCTACCAGTAGCAGTCCTGGTACCCTGACTGGTCCAGTTCCAGGTCCTGTTCAGAGACGAGCCAGGCCAGGGCGGCTTGGCAGCATGTGCTGATGGTCAGGAGGTGCTGGGGCCCCTCTTGGGGGGAGAGAAGTGCCGTTTGCTGGTGGAAGCAGGAGAAGCTATGGACCAGACTGGTGGGCTCTGCCATGGCAGTGAGGCATGGAGGTGTTTGGCTGGATGATGCTGTTGGGTAGGAACTGATGGCACGACTCTTCTGGCCTGTCCTTCACTCCAGGGCTGGGGGATCTTGGACGGGGCTCTTGGCCTCGTTGGAAAGGAACTGGGAGCGACGAGCTGAGACCCTGTGATTGCCTTTGTTGTTCCAACCTTGACCCTTTTGCAGGCTGCCTTCTGCCAAAATTAACTTGACATGGAGGTGCCGCTGGGCCTCTTGAAGCATCTCCTACACCAGCAGCCCCTGAGCACCTTCTTCCTCTTGTCTCCTCTGCAGTGGCAAGGGGAAACTCAGGAGTTCTGCCCCAACGCAAAGATTGTGCTGGTCGGCTGCAAGCTGGACATGCGGACAGACTTAAACACGCTCCGGGAGCTTTCCAAGCAGCGCCTCATCCCTGTGACGCACGAGCAGGTGTGTTTCAGCAGCCGTCCCCATAGGGCTCAGGGAGGTGAGGCGGGGACTTTTCTGCAGGACCTACTAGGACAAGGAAGCTCAGCAGCAAATGACCCACTGTGCCCAGGTCTTGGTCAGAAGCTGGTTTGATCTTGGCTCACGGACTCTGAGCTGTTCATGCTTACAGCACTCTTTTCCCCAGCTCTGGCAGACCTTGACTTATTCCTAATGCTCTGCTGAACAGCCTCCTGGTTAGTAGCTGAAAAGTCTTTCCTCAAAGCTGGTGGAGATGCCTGATTTGACAAGTTGGACTGGCTAAAGGGGCGTGTTGTGCTTCTGCATCTCCTAGTTCAGTGCAGCTCTTTCTGCTCCGAGTGACTCTCCTGCTCTGTGTTCTGTGTTGGGGAAACACTGCTGGGGGGGGGCAAGCCACAGCTGGGGGGTCTGAGGGTCTGCTGCCGGGCTTCTGTGGCCGCCAGTGGACCCAGCAGTGTCCCCAGGCTGGCCCGGAGACCCAGTCTCTGTGGTCCACTGCAGGGGTGGCTGCACTCTGGGCTGCTCTGTGCCTGGCTCCGTGTTGTGCAGAGCAGGTCCCAGATGACTGTTCTGGTGAGAGAGATTGTCCAGGCCCTCAGCTGCAGGGGTGGCACCGCATTAGTGAGAAAGTGCAGGTGATTCAGGGTCCAGTGCCCGGTAGCACTGTCTGCTTGGGAGGCCACCCGCACGTCTGGTGCTCTCACAGACACTTGCACTTTATTTACAGCGATGATGAGCAAACATTGTGAGAGCCGCTCCCGGCTGTGCCACGGTGCTCTGATAGGGCTGCCAGCACAGACAGGGCTGATGGTGGTGTGAAAGGATGCTCCTTGCAGAATGCTGGTGTCTTAACCGTCTTCCCTCTTCCTCCCACTCTCTCTGGACCACAGGGCAGTGCGCTGGCACGGCAGATTGGGGCAGTGGCCTATGCAGAGTGCTCCTCCAAGGTCTCGGAGAACAGCGTACGGGATGTGTTTCATGTGACCACACTTGCCTCAGTCAACAGGGTGCACAAGAACTTGAAGCGCAGCAACTCCAAACGGGGACTGAAGCGGGCATCACAGATGCCTGGCAGGACGGACTTACTGAATGACACAGAGATCAGGAAAGACCGAGCCAAGAGCTGCTCCATCATGTGAAAAACAGGCTGTAAATAATGTGTGTGTGTTGTCCATTTTGTACAGTAACTGGCTGAGACAAGGGCATGGTGCTGGCTGCAGGAGCCAGCCCGCCTTTCCAAAGCCTTTCTCTCAGTCTCTAGGGCTGAGCTAAGGTCCCAGCTGCAAACCGGGGTGCACGAGTCGCCCCCCCCACCATGGAGACTTCTGGGTTGGCTGCTGCTGTGCAGATTGCTTGGGGTGGAGGAACCACTTGGCAGAGGAGTATTCAGGTGCTGGAAGGTCTGTGACTGGGTGAAACAAAGTGAAAGGGAGCGATCCTGTGTGTGTGCGCGCCACCCTCCTGTACCCATGGCCCAGCCTCTGTGGGGCCAGCACACACAGCGTGGGGCGGTGGGCTGTGTGGGACCTGGGCTGGAGGGTGGGAGGTGGGTGGAATTGCTAGCAGCAGGGTATGATCAGGAGAAGGTATTCTTCCAATATTCCTTTAGAAGAGAAATGATGTTTGAGGTGGTGCCGCCTTCAGCTAGGCTGGACAGTAAGTCGCCATGGAAGGTGCAGGTCTGGGCCAGAGCTGGGAGGGAAGGCAGCCTGGGAAGGAACCTTAACCTGACGAGACACCACGGTAGTCCACCTCCTGTGAAGAAAATAGATAGGTGGCTCTTTACACAGTATTTTAGATACTTGAACTCCATTTGATATGCAGCAGAGTGGACCTGGCTCCAAGGGAGAGGTCTATCCCAGTAGATGCATCCTGAGAGTTGTGGTTCCCTTCAGCAAGCAAATGCCACCTGGGAGCTTGTGTCCCAGCTGCTGACAGCCTGGTTACTCATCAAACTGCTCCCTGACACAGGCAGCTGCACTTCCGAGGCACATGGCTTCCGAAAAAGCAGACTGCAATAACTATCCATATCCTGCTCTCCACCCATTTCCAGCTGCAGATTGTGTTGCATGGTGCTATGTTTGTCTGGTACAGATAACCAAAAAGATTATATGCGTATCTGCACCCTGTCTCCACTGTGGCAGTGGGAGGGAAGGTGCTCCCTGCCCCTCTTACCCTGCTGTACAGCCTCCTCCCAACACCTCTCATTGCTTCTGCTGCTGCCCTCTCTAAATGCCTTTGACTACAGTGTTAGCCTTGACTTAATGTCACATAGACACTTTAAGAAAAAAAAGAATCTGCTCCATTGCCAGATCCATCTGTGTCAGTGGACTACAGAAAACAAATAAACATCGTTGGAAAATGCATAGTGCTTGACTCTGTTCGTTTTTAATAGTCAAACCAGGTATCCTCTCAAAATGTCTTACGCCTAACTTGTATTTGTGTCCTAATGTATCTCTCTAGCTCTTGAAATACACTCACACATACACTTGAGCGAAAAACGCAGAGGACTTAGCTGCATGTATTCATTTGGGAGCTGAAACACCTGCCTTGAATAACCTCTCACTCCATCCTGAATCCTTAAACACTGTGGAGCATTTGCAGGCTGTCTGTGCCCGATCCACCAGTCTGAGCTGACACAAGCTGCCCCTGTCCTCACTATGTCAATAGCTGCAAGCGAAGATAGCTTTTGAGTTAGTATTTTGTGTCTACTCTCCCACCCAGGTCTCAGACTTCAGCTGCATCATGAAGGCTATTTGGGGAATTGGAGCATCCGAGTTACCAGCACAATAAAAGCTCAAGCAATGACTGAATGCTGTTGCGCTGGGTGCAGGTTGCAAGAGCATGAAAATGCCCATCTGCAGTCTGGGAGGAAAGAAACTGAGCAAGGCACTATGCCAAGAACAGCCTTCAGTATCATGATGCTTTTCTTTTACTCTTCAGGGTCCCCAGAGCCTTTGCAAACATTAATGAAGAAAACCATGTCCCTGCTTGAACAGTAGCAGTCAGTGGCTCACAAGTGTCACTACCAAGTCCTCTTAACCTATGTGCATTTGTTCTCATCATCCTTGTGTAATATAATCAGTGTCTTCCTTCTTTCCACATGAGCACAGCAGTATTTGGCAAGCACATCTCCCTTTTTCTATCATCTAGCATCTTTTAGGCTTTTGAATTTAATCTGGCGGTCTCTACAAATGCAGTTTCTGGTCCACTGATTAATTTAAACTCCCAGTGGCTCTATATTAACTTGTTAGCTCACCTTATAAGCAAATCTCCAGTAGTGGGTAGCAATTGTCAAACCTGAGCTGTGCCACGTATAGGTATATGAAGGAATGGGCTGTTGCTGTAGGAAGTGGCTGTAAGCCTCACTGAGATGTCAGCTGGGTGCCTGTTCCCCTCCAACTCCTACACAGAGAGGTCTGGAGACATGCAAGAAAATCAGCAAAGCCTGCAGAGGCACTGCAGGTGTCACGCTGTTTAACCAGAGTGGAGATAAACAGGACGGGTGATGGCTGAGGCGTGTGACAGACCAAACAGACGAGTTTGGCAGGAGAGAGAATACTCCATTTGCCTACACAGCGAGCTGGGAAGCAGCAGGATTGAAGTGCCAGGCACCAGCTGCTCGCGCTCCCCGGCCAGGGGCTGCGGGCAGCACCACCCTCCCCTCCCTCACTTCGGGGGGAGACGCTGCTGCTAAAGGTGCTGTGCTGCTGTTTGTGCAGAGCTGGTCCTCAGTGGAGACAGGCTTGAGCTGCCTGGCCACTCCCTGCAATGCTGTCCTGTTTTCTTGGGTCATTGGTGTGGAAAGATTATTCAGCCCCCAGTGGCCCTGGCTGTTAGCTCTGCTGTGACCCCAACGGTGCTTCCCTTGCTGCTGCTGGTAATTTTCTTTTTGTACACTGAACTTCCCAGGCTCTTGCTGCTCAAATAGCCCTCGGGGATGGATTGTGGCAGTGTAAAGACACACATCCCAGCAGCAGCTCTGGAAGAACCAGTCAGAATTAATGGCAACCAAAACCTCTCAAGAGACTAAGACAAGTGAAACAGTCTCCAAGACCATTTATCATGCAGTATCTGAGCTGGATCCTTGGGCGGGGTGAAGTAAAGATGTTAAAACCCATGGGGCTAAGCTCTTATATTCTCAGTTTCCATCAGCAGGCTCCTTTCTTGCAGGCACGTGAGCATTTCTGCTGCTGCTTGTGGCCCAGGTACAGAACGCAGGACAGCCGAAGGTATTTTAGAGTGCTGACCTCTAAGGAAGTGGTTTCCAGGAGGATGGAGCATTGCAGTCCTGTTGTGTCAGTGCATTTACTACATCCACCGATGGAGCATTGCAGTCCTGTTGTGTCAGTGCATTTACTACATCCACCTGCCTCTGCACAGTACCCAACATCTCTGAACCCTTGGGGCATTTGCCATGTGCTGCCTGGAGCATCTTAATGTGCAACCAGGGCTTTCCTCATGCCTGCCTTAGGGGGGACATCCTGACACACTCCGAGCTGAGAGACATGGAGGGGCAGGAGGCTGCGACTGGCAAACCCAGAGAAGGCTACTACAGCCCAAGAATTCCCAGTGATACGTGCACTGGAAGCCATGAGAGAATGAGAGAAGAGAAAGGTGCACCCTGCTCGGTGAGGGGAGCTGCCAAAAGGCACGGCGAAAGCTCTGGGCTCAGCTTCTCCCTCTAGAAAAAGCTAGCCGCAGCACAGGCTGTGAGGAGAAAGCTACACCCAAAGGTGAGGGTGCTGGGGGAACAGAGGCGCTCGGGTGGGTTGTGGTGCCAGCGGGCCTGTCCAGCACACGCATGGCTGCTGTGCAGACCTGCATATGCCCCCAGCCATCCCCACCAGCAGAAAGCCATGAGCACCAGAGCGCTGCGGAAACAATCCACATGGTGACGAAAGCCCGGACAGCTGGGTTTAATGGCCATAGCCCACACTGGGGCCGGGGGTCAAGGTTAACAGGCCCAGGACCAAATGCAAACTGACATTCATGAAGGGCTCTTCCAACGTACTGAAATGCCCAGAGATGTGGCTGGGTCACTGCTGACAAGAAAAGCTTTATAGATCAAAAGCACAAGGCAGGAAAGAGCCTGACCTCTGTGAATCAGCGATGGGGCTGGGAGGGCAGAGGGCGGTGGGAGCCAGCAATAATCACAGCTTTCACACAGCAGCCTGTCTTTTCACAGCCACCGAGAAATGCAAAGAACGAAGGATGCTGATAGTCCCTCCGACTTGGTGGCAAGCAGTCAATACTCTGCTGCTACCTCTACAGTGTATCTAGTGCCTATTTGCCCTCTAAGTGGGAGGGAGCAGGGAGGAGAAATGTGGAGCGGTAGAGGAGGGGCAATCAGGCAAGAGAGCATTTACAGAGCATTTATCTGGGAGCCTGAGCCCCTTAACTCCCTCAGTGCTGCTGTTGTCTGCAGGCACTGTGTTTTTAGAGCACTGCAAAGGTTGTATGGGTTAGTGCCTGAATATGTTAAACTAGACAGAAGGGATTAATCGTGCTGATTGTCCATACAGCTCTTGCCCCTGTGCTTTGCCTCGTCTTGGAGTGGGGAGGAGGGAGCAGCAGCCACCACGACATTGCTCAGAAGCAGCCTGAGCAGGAACAAATACAGGCTTACTTCCACACATTGGAAGCAGTGGTGAGGATCTGGTAGGGATGAGGATGTGTTGTCATCCCCTTTAAGCTGTGAGACAGACAAAGGGACAGCATGACAGACACTTCCCAGGATCTGTCCTGAGGGACCACAGCTGAGAGAGCGGGGCTGCGTGGGGCAGCTTCCTCTTCCCGAAGGCTTTAACCACATGTATTGCCGCAGCATTTGCATAGCACGCCAGACTAAACCTCCCAAAGTAAACCTCCCAAAGCACACCTTGTGGAGATGTGGGGGCCTCAGCAGCACCTGTTTCAATTTACGGAGCAGTTTCTACCATGTTGAATGCCATGCTGGTGTAGGCATGCTGGCTTACAGTGCTGTCAAGACTAGAGAAAACAGAACAAATGTGTTGATCAAGACTGGCAGCTTAGAAGTAGTGGGCTGCATGAACAAGGTTCGTTACAGTCAGGGGAATCTACAGTGCCCACTCCCACAAGATCCCCCCAAGTAAGGGAAGGAGGACATGAAACTCAAAATTGCCTCTAAAGAGGCAGGTGTATTATATACAGTCTTCCCTCTGCTTTCCACACGACACATTCAGGTGACACCTCCCAGGCATATTCAGCACTCAGCACTGCAGGTGAAGCTGCAGTGCCAGGAAAGCAGCTGGTGTTTGGGGTTACACAAAAGTGACAGGATCTTTATTGAAAGCTACCAGTTCTGGTTTTGTGAACTTGTTTATTTTCTGTACTGAAGGGAAATGTGATTGCTGTCCCCCCCACTCTCCTCAGTATAGCTCTAACTAGCTGGAAGCCTGTGGTATGAAAATAATGATATTGGAATGAAAGTAATTTGTGCCCAGCTGCTTCTAGAACAGCCAAAAAAAGACTAAAATGAAAAAACATGTAGCAGCCAAAAAATGTGCATTCTGCCAGAGTGAGCAGGACGAGAGCTCAGATGCAGATCTTGCCCGAGCGGAGCTAGACACAGAAGTGTACAGCCCACTAGAAGCTAATGAAAACCAAAATGTAGATGCTGCCACAGCTGAACTGAACCCAAAACATGCATCTGCCACACTCGTATACAACCCAGACATCAACTGTTTGAAGCCTTCTTTGAAGGCTTGGGCTTGTGACTTCAGAGTGGGATTGAATTCTGGGCAAATGAGTGTCCCCATCCCCTTCTCTCCCCCTCCTAAGAGGACTGTAAGGGCTGCTCTTTGCAGTCACCATTCAGCATGCAGCTTAATATTCTGGCACTCACTCCTTCACCAGCTTGCTTGACTATAAAGAGTATTTGGGCTCCCACAGTGGTTCATTTAACCGGACTTTTCAAAGGAGTCCCTCTCCCTCTCCCTCGATCTCCTTCTCTACAGAGGAATAAACAAGATAAAACAGGAAGCAAAATCAAAAGAAGTAGAGAAAAGGCAAAAAAAAAATAATCTGAAGGAGGAAAGGAGAGCCACAGACACAGAACAGACCAAATAAAACCATTGTTGGGCCCCTACTCCTCCAAACCAAGCCAGCAGCCTGCCTGGGAGCAGTCTGGGAGATTTATTTTTTTATATATATATATAAGGGAGTAGATGGAAAAGTAGACAATGAAAGTGGTTTGGGTTTTTTTTTTCCCTTTTCAGCATGAGAACAGCTCCAAGGAAGCTGCTGAAATTAATGGCAGGTAATTTTGGAATAAATAAAAGGCAACGATACATCTGTGCATGGGATGTAACAGTGGCCCTCGCTACCTAGTGGTCAGAGGGCCAGGCACTGCGTTTCTGTTAAAAAGCACCAGGTAACTCAGCAAGTGATGACAACCTGGTGCACCAGCTGCATGGAGCAGTTGGATCCCACAGTGTGGGATTCTAATTCTCAGCTTCTGCAGCCAGGAGAAACACATACGGACCTAACCTCAGTGCATGCTGCCTTACAGATGCATGGAAGGCATGCATCTTCCCACCTTCATCTGAGTGCAAAAGGAGGATCCGCGTGAGGAGGGCAGGAACTGTACTGACTGCAAGCTGGGCGACCTCACGGTCAGGCAGGGATGGGGGTTAGCTTAGGAGACTAGACAGCCTAGACTCCTGCATTGCCAACAGAGGGAAGCAGGTTCCCCAAAAGAATGACTCAAATCACCAAAGCTAGCTTCTGGTCTAAATCACAGCCTAGAGAGCTCTTGGTCAACTGGAAGTGATGGACCTTGTGAAAGCTGGCCCTAGCTTACATGGTGTGAACTCTCCGCTCCCTCTAGGCTGCCTGAACGCCAGCTTCACACCTTGCCTGCCCATTCTGGCACTGTGCAAATCTTCAACTCATAGGTGCAGAACAGAAGGAGCTGGCTGCCTTCAGAGCTCACTGCAGGACAACGGCCACCAGCCACCCAAGGAGTTTCCCGACATGCACAAGCTGTCTTTGGCAGATGAGTCAGCACGGAAGAGAGAGAAACAAAACCAAGCAGATGGAAGAAGTGGAACTGACACATGAAAGACAGCAAGCAAGGAGGACTTGAGGCCGCTAATTAGTGCCTGCAGAAAAATTAATGAGTAACACTGCCAGTGCAGGTGTCCTGCCCAAAAAAGTATTCTATATCCATGGGGTATGATGAAGCAGCTAGCTGACTGGAACAGACAGCCCCTTCAGTCTGGATCACGACAGAAAACGTTCTGCTCCTGAGAGTGGTAACTTAATAATTTTCTTAAAACCCAGATCTCCCTCAGGAGAGCTCTGCACCAGCTGCTTCTGCAAGGACGGTGCTCCATCATAGGAGCTGCAGCATCTGAGGAAGGACGCAGGTGTCCGTGCACCAGTAGGCAATGCCCCACTGGGGGAGGATATGCCCTGGGAAAGACAAGGTCTGACACCAAGGCTGCATGGATCTGTGGGCTGGGGGTCAGTGGAGGGATGACTCAAGTGACTGAGGCAAGCACAGGTGCAAGAACTGGCAGAGCAGCTGCTGCTGGGTCCCACACTCCCATGACTAACTGCAATAATTGCAGGGCCATGGAGGAATGGGTGCTTCTTGCCAGCCTGCATTAGTAACCCACATCCTTGGCTGCCTGCCCATCTCCACAGGAGGTCTGTTTTCCTGCTGGGGTAATTTCTGGATAGCCAGGGTATTTAGGAGTAAATTAGCTTCCTCACAAAACACGTTTATACCCTATGTACATAACTCTCTCATTACTCTTGTCATCAGGATCTTACTATAGGGAACAGCCACATCTCAGAAAAATAAGGCCAATTAAGTCTGCTAAAGAAAAGGCGAGACCCTGCCTATAGCAAAGGAGAGGACATCTATACCAACAAGTGTCCCATAACTATTAATATCCCATTATTATAGAACACCTGAGAGGTAAATGGATTCCTTGCTCCTCATTATGTATCACTACCTTGTATTACTGAGCATCAATATTGATATCTGGTATTTTCACAGTCACATGCCTGTAAATGAATTAGTGCGTGCATCTGTATACATGGAAACAGGTCCTCCCCCCCAAAAGCAATCCTCTTTTTTAAATGTATAAAGACTTGAAGGAGTTTTAGACTGTGTTAACAGAACCCTGGGGGTCTAGTCTTTCTTGATGGAGCTGGGTGAATGTTCTCTGGTGTCTTCTGTGTCAGTATAGAGGTGGATCCTTTAACTTGTTCTCAGAGCTGCTGGAACACAGGTAAGTCAAAGGTGCTTAACACTGCCAAGCAAAGGAGGGGAGTTTCAGCACGTACTGATAAATGAAGAAGTAGTTGCACAGAGAAAATCTGATTTCAGGTCACAAGCATACTTATGGCAGAGTCAGGAAAAGAAACTCTGTCCCCAGAGTCAGCCCTCCCCAGTCTAGCACGACACCCTGGGGTTTCCTACTCCTGCATATGGCCGAGTCCCCTGACTGTGTGCCCAGACTCCAGCAGGTACAGGTATGCCGCCAGGTAAGCCAGACTGAGACAGATGAATTTTAGCCTGATCAGTGGTGGTGCTTGTTTGGGAGACCTGAGCTTCACTCAGATATTTGCAGATGTTCTTTGGAGCACAGACCGAACGCTGGGGTGGCACTGCTCCTCCACTGCAATTTGCAAAGCTGGAAGCCCCAAGGCTGTGGCTTGCCCCAGGGACAGACCTAGCATTTGGCCACTGCACCCACAAGTTCCCAGGGCTTCATCACTGAAGCACTTTTACCAGGTGCAGAGTGTTGCTTCTCTCAACTCACAGTATGAGACTGGCAGGCATATAAATAGTTAATTCTTGACAGTAATGGGAAGCCTGATGTGAGAAAGCTGGCAGCACAGAGCTGCTTTGGTCCCTCCCGCACGGAGAGCAGGGTACACCCCCGTAAAGCTGATAACAGGCTTCCAGTCTGAGAGGGGCATTTGGCTGTTGGTGATCAAAGGCTGCTAAGTTATCTCGCATGCGGAGAAAAGCGCATTTCTGTGTGCTGGATTCATTCACAACAGCACTATTGTCTGCGGCCCCTAAGCCCAGGCTGCCGTAGCTAATTAGCATGTAGAAATCAGCATTCTTGCTCTACCCCTAATGTCACCCAGGGAAGAGTGACACACTGCCAAGCAGCTTCCCAATGCCATGCCTGCCCCTAACAGGGACCGAGGTCCTTTCTCTCTGCATTTGTGCAGGGTTTCTTGGATTTATATCCCTGATACAACACAGGAGCTCCTTATGCACACTAGAAGCAGGTTGATTAGGACAAGCTGTTGGTGCATCAGTGACAGGGGATCAGAAAGCAGCAGAGCTGCTCCCCTGGCACTTGACCCAGAACACATACTGCAGCAAGCAACACAAATGGGGAACCTCTAGCCCTTATTTTCCCTTTGTCAGTTCACTACTGTTGACATCCCAACTCTTATTGGACATCAGAAGGGCTGCTATAGCCTGCCCAAATATGTTTCTCTTTTATCCTAACTGCATGCTGCTTATTTAGCCTCTGCTGGGGATGCAGAGATCCCAAAAGAGTTGATAAAGCATCCCATCACTTATATAGGCTTACCATTGGATTTAGAAGCTGGCAAGGTCACAAGAAAAGCATATCTGCATGTTTCCATAGGATTTCTACTTCCTAGAGAGACTGAGAACAGGGAATGTAAGAAGAAAAGGGTTTTTTCTTCTAAAAAAGAGAAGCTCCTAAACCTTCACAAACCTAAGAAACTTGCAGCTCCATTTAAGCATTAGGCTGGTATTTTATCTAACTCTAACCCTCTCCATTAACATAAGATTTCTGAAGTTCCCTTTACCAACCACCTCTTCCCACAAGGACCCAAAAAGAACCTGAAGGACACATGACAGCTCCCAGAAGGCCTATGCTGCAACCCATCTATTTAATAAGTCAGAGCAGCTGCAAGACATTTTAATTGCAAAATCAGGTGATACTGATTTTCTTACAAACCCAAACAACAGGGTTCCTATGGGTTTACAAATGTTTTGATCATCATCATCTGAGTTCCAGACACCTCTGGGCTGAATCTTAAGTTTTCTGTCTAAAACAGAGTATTTTTTGAGGAATTCCCAAAGACAGCAGCCTATATCCCCATTGAAAAGCAATGGATATTAGCTACCTTGTCCGTAGTTGTGCCTGTAAGGCTTCTGCATCAACAGATGCATCGTATCCGCAAGCCCTTTTCCAGGAGTGCCTTCTTTACCGTTCACAAGCTCTCAAAGTATCTTTCTTTTACCAGAATCCCCAAGGGACTACCAATATGGTTCAGAGTAATACAAAACTATCTTTATCCTACAGAAAAAATAGCAAGGTGTTATGAACAATAAACAAAGAGGTGTTTTGATCCATCTAGTTTGGACTAGTAAATAAAAGGTCATAAGGACAATTAAGGGTATATTCCTGACACACAAAACCACCAAACTTCCTAATAGCATGTCAGCTGATATGATAAGGAGAAACCCATAATTCTGGCTGACATCCACAGCCCGACTGCTTATTAGGAAGCCCTAAATAAAAAATAATGGATATTTCCTTCAATATTAAAGACCTATGATACACATTGCACATCTAAATCTGCCTCTGAGTAATAATGAAAATAGAGATTCCAAAGAGAAAGAGTTAAATCACTGGATTAAATGCCAGAGATATAATTAAATCTGACACAATGTGGAAATTGAAAACAATTATTGGATTATAAAGACATAGTGCATGAGTCACCAGGAAAGATACTACCGGAAAATGGTAATAAATGGTAGGGACATCATTCCTTTGGTGAATTGCTGAAGCATTTTAAAGGAAAATACTAAAAGAAACACCATTCCCTTGACATGCAGAAAAGGACTGTCTCAATTAATCTTTTGGTTCCAGTTTTCAGTTGCCAATGCTTTAGGGATAGTATAAAATACATCAGCAGTCCCATCCAGTGATGTGAACTAAGGATACCGGCCAGGACAGGGACGTTACTGCTGCCTTCCACTGGTGCTGGTGCAGGGGCTGGCCGCTGTGCTGACACCAGCCTGAGTGTCCCTGTGCGGCAGGCAGGCTGTCCTGGGCTGGGTCTACCGTGTGTGGCTGTGGGTCACTGCAGCTGCCCGGGGGTCACTCCAAGTACGAGGCTCGGGTCAAGCGTAGCAATAACTGAACAGCTTTAGAGCCAGTTTGGCCCATGCAGTTCTGAAGTAGCAAAACCAACCAAACAAACTATTCAGAGCACAGATATGCAAAATGTTTTTTGTTTGCTTGCTTGGTTTGTTACCAAGCAGAAATGCTCAGCTGCAAACAGCACATCCATCCCCAAAGTGCCACAGATCAGCGCACCGGCTGCGTGGCACAGCTTGGGATCATCCAAACAGGCCAGCAGCGGCCCTGTGGCTAGGCAAAGGAGAGCGTCCCCAAGGCCGTCTGTGCCAACATCTACCCCGTCCCCATCGGACGACCAGATTTGTGTGCAAAGGCTGCCAGAGGCTGACGGCTCTGCAGTCCTTCACTCCAGCAGGTTTCAGTTACGACAGCATCCCTCCTCCTTTCCTCCCTTGCCAGCATTTCTGGAGCATTTGCTGGTACAAAACCAGTGCTGTCATTGTGCAGAGCAGCCTGCTCCCCGAGCCCTGGCAGCGGATCTCCAAAGGGTAGCTCTTCCTCCCTGGCAGCCCCAGCTCGCGAGTCACCCGCTGCACGCGTGGGAGGCGGACGACTGCTCAGGAGAAATTGCTCTGCTTTGTTAAAGCCTTACCTCATCAGTGGCCTTCTAAAGCAATCAGCATGTGAGTGAGTGAAAAGGTAAGAACCCTTAATACAGCAGAGAGTGACAATATGATGTATAATGCATTTCCGAGGCTCAAAACGTTGCACTGTTTCTTGGTATAATGCAGGACAGTTCCAGACCCCACATGGCTTGTGCACAGGCCAAAATTGGTATATTCACTTTCAGGAATCAACCTGAATTTTGCCATTAATTTCAGTCAGGCCTAAGAATGATCCCATGTGTCTAGGGTGTGATGTCTTCCACTGCAGCCAATTCTGCAGCAAAGAAATGGCACGGGTTTGTCCAGAGTTAAGCTGCCATTGTTCAAATGAAACTCTGTTTTAAAAGCCAAATATCATTGAGTTAGATCGATATCTGCCATTATCTGACAAGAATATGCAAAATACAGGTCTAAAAATAATTTAGGACTGTAACATACTGGAAATATTTTTCTCATGTGAGATTTCACTATTTCCATAGACTTTGGAAAAGGGAAAAGGTGATATTGCAAAGACACTAATTCAACAATTGGGGCTCATTAAAATAAGATGCCTCTTCCATTTTCAACAGGGTTACCTGTTTTTAACAGGTCTGGATGCTTGCTGAAAGAAATTATAAATATAACAGGTTCTTTGACATCGAGGTTAAGTGCAGTTAATGAATAATCACATTCCATGGTAGTAAAGGGTTTTATCTGCAGGGCCCCAGTTGCTTGATAATTTCTTGTATGGCAACATTTTTCTGGCCTATGTCTAGAATGTGAATTTAAATGTCAGAGCAGCTCTTGAGCTGCCATGCACACTCGGATTCATTCCCTGTCTGCGCACCCAGTGCAATGGCCAATTAATTGTACAGGATTTAAGTTTGGCCACAAAAGCCGTGCAAGTGATTTCTCCAGGAGGAAAAAAAAGCAATTCTCGGTGGTTAGCCTGGAGGGGGGTGAATGTGATGTTAAAGTTTGCTTCAATAAGCTCGCATTACTCCGTCTAGAAGCCCTCTGTAGACCTCTTCTAACTGGGACGTCCATCACCAAGAGGCTCAGAGCAAGCCCATTGTGAGCTTCGTCAGGACTCCAAGCTTTCCTCAAGGGCAAGTTTACGGTCTCTCTAATGAGCTCAGGAGATCTTTACTGCTGACGGAAAATGCTGATTTAAGTAAAAGAAAAACAGCATGAGGTAAAGTTTCCTGGTGCTGTCTAAACCCTGCCTTGGTGCTCTTGCTGTCTGGGGCACTGAGGTCCTCCTCAGGCTTGACTGCAGCCTGACTCTGCCGCTCAGCCCAGCAAGAGACAGCCTTTGTGTGCAAATGATGGGCAGCCGCTGCGCTCCAGGATGCTGCGGGAGACGGGACAGGGGTTAGAGGAGCTTCTGACCCCTCCTGCAAGAGCTGATAAAATGTCTGTGTGCAGGCAGCACTGGGTCATCTGCTCTGCAACAGTCCTTCCAGTAACGTTGTTGATGAGAGATAATTAATCAGTATATGTGAGAATGGCAAGAACTATAATAAAACTCTATTATGAGTCCAAGTTGGGTTTTAAGTGTTAATTAATGGGCACCTTCCAAGGCAGGATAACGTTACAGTGACAATTTCCTGTCTGTAATCTCATCTTTACTAATTAATCTGGTATTTAGTGTAATAGCATTGACCATAATGAACTTAAATTATTGAAAAGAAATATATAAAGCCTTTATTAATAATTAATAGCATCTTCCTGGAGTATTATTTTAATAAAGTTCCATGACTTGTAAGATTAACAATTAGAGGACACAAGGGAAAAGGAAGTAGAATGGATGATCAAATAGAAAGAAATCAGAAGCAATTGAAGAGTTCATTTATTCTGTTTCAACTTACTTTCAAGCTCATGAACTGCAGTAGGGGCATAAAGTCTCTCCAGATTTGACCATTAAGTTAGGGTCCTATTGCATTAGAAGAAGGGGCTACAGTAGGATCGCTGAGATGCAGCACACCTAACATCTATTTGAATAGAAAATGTCTTTTTGCTTTCCGACAGTGAAGTGAAACTCACATCAAAGACTTCAAATGGACTGTCTGAAATAGAAATCTGTCACGGCTCACTGCATGTAACGTTTGAAACGGACTGAGTGAAATGAAGGTTCTGTGTGGTAAACCAGAGATTTTGAACCAGGTGGGGTCCAGTACAACTGCTCACTTCAGGTTATTAGCTGTAATTCTAAGGTGAGCTTGCTAAGAGGGATGTTATTTGAAAGGGAAGGGTTACATGGCACTTCCTCATAGTCTTGCACAGCTATGCTGGAATAAGCTTTGGTATCTTATAAACAATGTATTGCCATTAAAAAACGTCACCTGTGGTATTCCAAAAAATCTGCTCCTTCCTACGCGGCCAGGATGGTCCTAGAGGCTTGTGCTGATGGGGCACCACCAGAGCTCTTACTAGTTGTTTTGACTGGCTCCAGGTAAATCAAGCAGCTTTCTAGTTTCCTTGTGGTGCTGGCTGTCAAATTCTGTTGCAACTGCAGCCACAGGGGTCTAGAAATGAATGTTTGATGTATGTACTGATAATTACACATGTAGCCAAATGTAAGTTGTCCCTCCGACATCACACACATAGCTCTTTATTGCAGATCTTATGTTTTAGGCATGCTATTCTTTCAGTACAAGAATGCATTTGCCTTCAGTATATTTTGTAATGTTTATATCCACTTCCAGACCATTTAGACCTCCACCCTTCCAGGAATTAAATGAGATCATTTGCTCCAAAACCATCAGCCTCACATCTTTTGCTCTGATTTGACCTTGCAATCTCCAAACTCTGTTATTTAATAATGTATTTTTTAGTAGTGGCAGTATGAGCAGATGCCCATACACTTCTGGATACATGCATTACTGTAAGTTTGTTTTTATTAGTCCAATTATTAAAATACCTGGACAAATCACAGTCTTCTTATGTGGGGTACCAGTTTTTCAATTTTTGCATGGCAAAGTGTATATATTTTATAAAAGCACATCATTGTTATTTCTTTGGAACTGTGTGGTCTCCAGATAAAAGTAATAGTGCCTTGATCCTTCCCATTTGGTGTGCTTAACATTTATGATTGTTGCTCTACCTCTATTAGGCATTCTGCCTTTTTTTGAGCACTAGTGCAGTTTTGAATTAAACATTTTCAATTTTTAAATCTGCAAGTCTCCAGGTTCCCTTAAGCTAAGACATCTGAAAAACCATCACGTTTTCAGCAGCCACTGTCCCCCTGCCTTGCAAAGTAACATTTTGTTTCCATATTCCTCTGCGCTTTGCCACTTTGCAAGGGGTTGCGTCAGGAAACTTCACATTTCAGCTCTGCCCTTTGCTCACTGGCTGAATGATCCGATTTCCTTTGGATAGGGCATTATTTTGCTGTGTACAAATTGACTACATACTGCTGTTTAACAGACAGACATACAGTGCTGTTACAAAGGGTAAATAGACTGGAAATGTTGAATTCCCATAGTATTTAAAAAGAATCAACACAGAGACAGGAAAACAAACAATCTAGCACAGAACACAGACATGCTCCATGCTCAACTGCCTGGTGGCTCACAAGTGAGAAATAGATAATTACCAACAATCTTTGCCTCTATAAAATATTTCTACAAGTAACAGGAGAAAATAATCTCTGACAAGCCATTCCCCTGTTAGTGTCTTCTCCTGTAGGAGCCAACTTCTCTTGTGCCCATATTCTCTGACTTCAAAACCTATAGGCATCCTCACCCACAAATTCTCCAGCACTGAAACCTATATGCATCTGAAGTGTTAATGTGGAAGCTTTGAGGGCAGGCACAGAAGAGGGAGTTAATTTTGCTGTTGGCGTGATTAGTACAGCAGAGTCCTGTTAGAGACAGTCTCGTCCACTGAGCAAAGACCACACAGGAATCAGTCAGCTATAGGTAGTCTCAGTGCTTCGCCAATCTAAAGTGTCTTCCTCCATTCAGAATATTTCACACTGCTTTACCAACCTTATTTGCTGAACCCTTGCAGGCAAATTCCTTTGTCCACAGTGATCCCTCTCTGCGCCAGTAGCTGAACCACTTCATCGCTTCTTCCTAGGCCTAGCCATGAGGCGAGACGAGATGAGACGAGACGAGGTGACTGACCACAGGCCAGGTCCATGCAGGATATTGCTGCGCGGGACGACATCCCCGGCACCTCTTTTGCGTGCTGTTGTCATCTGGGAAGCTAGCTGGTTTTCACAGGGAAAGTTCACAGCTTGCTGTATGCAACCAGATGTTTCTCTGAGCAGTGTCACAGTCTTGTGACATTTGCTGCTTAGCAATGATTGAAAGTGATGAAAACAGACCAGGTATACACACAGGCAAGTATGTCAATAACTACATGCAGCTCAAAAGCTCTGTATCGAATATGCCCAAATTCCACATTTCAAGGTGTGCACAAGGGAATGCACATGAGGCAGGATACTTTCCTAATGTCTCTCATTCTACTTCATAGTTGACTAAGAGCCTTTGACCGCTAATGAAAGCAAAATACCTTACTATGAAGGCCAACACCCCTCCGGTGTGGCAGCAAGTGGCAAGACCGGACAGCCCAGTGTCACGAAATGGAGTATCAGGGAGTTTGCAGTTTTGCTTTACTCCGGCACAGCAAGAATATACTGCCAGGCAGTGTTCCCAAGTTTCTGCGTAGTTAAATCTGCTTCCTCTTTCACAAAAATCTGTGCAAACCTGTCTGAGGTGGGACTGATTTTCTCTGACAAATCGTGTGGTGGCAGAAGGAGAAGGGGCGACACAAAAGTCCCAGTGTTTATTAATGCTATTACTACTCACAGAGTCTGTGTATGCAATAACAATGGTCACTGCACTATTTCTGTTGAAAACTTCAGGCAATAAGAAAAAATAAAGCTCTTCTGCAGGAAAACACAATGCTAGCAGAAAGGCTGCAAACATGATGCCCAGCCCTGTGCTGAGGAAAAACTGGTTGTGTGCCTGGGTTCTAGGCTGGCACCAGCAAAGCCGCTCCCAGCCTGAAGCATGGTACTGACTCCACAATTAAATGGGTTTTGTTTGTGGGCCTTTACTTCCCTGGGGAAAGCCTCCGTTTGGGTGATATATACAGGAGCAGATGCCTAATGGGCACCCATCATTGCCTAACGGGAATGATGTATTGTACTAATTCATGGGTCTGGCAGCCTGCCGTTCTCAGTGATAGATCTTTATAAAAGTATTTCTCCAATGAGAGAGCCATGCAGCAACCAACCGGCCCAGGACCAGAGTTGGCGTAATTCAAACGTGACAAATCTTTCTTACACAGAGATGCAACCGGTTGCCAAGCAGAGACAAGATATTGGTCTGCTTCTTTGCCTTAGGGATACCTCCTAGTTAGTCAAAGTTCCTACTTCTGCTTGTCTCCAGGCAAGTTGTCTATAGCCAGAGCAATTCCCAAACCTGCTTTTCTGGTCTTTTCTTGTGT
>NW_008824011.1:184443-196218 GCF_000699105.1 Pygoscelis adeliae
TAACTCTGTCCCCATTAGAAAGAGTCCAGCTTAGATGTGTTAAAATACAGCTCGGTATGACATAAGGGCAGTTATAAGTCTCTAACTGGCAGGAAGCTCTTCATAGGTAGGATTTGATATTGGGAGCTCCTACAGGCTGTGAATATAACCATCTTTCTCTCTCTGACCAGCTCCATTCTCCTGCCTGCTTCCCCTCCTTCTCCTGGGCTGTGCAGGCTGTGAGCTCCAGCACCAGAGCACCATTTTCCACTGTGCAGACACAGCATTCGTGCAGTAAGCTCTGGGCAGAAGGATGCAGGAGCTACCCTGAAACAAACATTAAAGCCTTGCAAACATGAAAAAGGTCACTGCAATTTCAGTTCCTCTGCCCCTTTTTCTGTGTGTGCTTCTCTCCCTTCCCATTTTCATGGTTTTGATTTTTTCAGACTCTCCGCTCTTTACACTTCTCTCTCCCTCTTTTCTCACACTTCTCTAATCTGCTGGAATGGGGTAAACTCTTCCACAGATGTAGCTACTCCTACAGGTAAGCTGGACAATCAGTGAGAGATGGGCCTGTTTGTCCTTGAAAAAAAATCTTTGTAAGGAGGAGCTCTCGGGAGGCACAGACTCTCTGATTTCCCACAAGAGCCCATAGTTCTTAGGGGTTGAGAAAGTGGAGGAAGCAATGGCTGAATCATTTAATTTGGGAAAAAAGCCACACCTCTCCAGCCACAGAAGCTAAACGACAAAGAGAAAACTCTGCAGACGGAAGGGAATACACAGCAGTAAGGAGCAGCGGGGATAAAGAAGTGAGACCCTCTCCCAGAGCTGACTTACCAGGAAAAGGTCAAAACCACATCTCAACATATTCAAGCATACTTTGTAAAAATGCAGTTCTGCTCTCCAAATCTGCAAGGACTGATATGCCTCCCAATAGAAACTTAATTTGAGGACCAAACAATACTCAAAGTCCCTTTTTTCCCTTACATTTTAAGACATACTAGATGAATCACAAATACAAACATTAATTGTTTACAAAAAATACGGGTTTGCAATTGCAGCTATTAATTTTTATTTATTCTTTCAGGTTTTTACCCCTTTTATGCTTTTGTTGTCATAAGACATATGAAGAAATCAGGTACTTGTGCTTGTAGTTTTTTGGAAGCACTTTGACTAGTGTCAATCTGATTATTTAGTGCTGTGCCTGCACCAGAAATTAGCACATAAAGATGCAATCTGTTGTATTTCAAAAAGGAAAAAAGAGAAGTAGTAGATATGATGTATATATGGAAAAATGTCTGTACATTTTCATAAGCTGCCTTTGGAACTGAACCAAGCGATTAATACTAGGAAGTTTCCATTAGCTCTTAGATTTGATGGCTGCTAGCAATGTTTATTTAACATCTATTGGAAAAAAGTTATCACATTTTGAGGTGACTTCGCATGATGTACTCTGTTTAGTAAATATTTGCCTTAAACACATTTAACAAGAGTCTTTTCCAAGATGATCAATCTGTGTTTAGACTTGCTGATGGAGGCAAACTTGAAAGTGATCCCAGCACAGATCACAAGTATAAGAGAAACACCACAGCCCCCAGCAGAAGAGACCCCAAGGAGACAAGAGCCAACCACACACCAGGTCACCAATCTGGGCAGCGAAGACACCCATGCTACAGTACTGCTGGTGCTCTCTGGGCACACTGTCCTGCTCTTGCTGCGTGCACAGGCAAGTACCGCTGGAGCCTGGGGTAGGCTGTGTGGGCAGAGCAGCTCCCCATGGGAACAACTTGCCGAGGTTTAACTCTGCCTGAGGTCCTGATCTTCTTGTAACATAATTCAGTCAGGGCACTGAAAAACTAACAAGACATTCCCTTTTCCCTCCAAGAAAATATGTCTCCATTGTCCCATATTTACAGGCAGGAATTAAATATCATTCCCAAACTGGAAATACTTTTTACTTTTGTCCAGACTTTTTTGATCAGATCTAAGCAAAACATTAACAGCATGTGTACCCGCAGTGCACAAATAACCACATCCTCTCTCACAGGGTTTCCATCTCCATCCAAAGACAAATAGACCTAAGTCACATTCCACAGAGTGGCACTGATGTACCAGACCTTTGTACCAAGCACGCATGTTCAGTCTTCCTCACACAAGTGGAAAACAGCCGAGGCTTGACATTTCCTCCCTGTCAGTCTCCCAGTTTATATTTCATTGGCATTTCTCAACATACTCCAAGCAAATTATTCAACAAGCTGGATACCTGTAGAGAGAGGGCGTATGAAACACCTCTCTCACCAGTGGACCATCAATAACATCCTGTGTGGATCGATGAATTAGTGTCAGTCAGACTGTGATGAAGAATGGAAGGGGAGCAAGGATATTGAAATTATTTTCTCAAGGAGTATGTGACATAGAGCATTGCTGAATTGCTGTCTCCTTGCTCAACTCACTCACCATGGCACAGGAATGCAAAGACAGTATCGCATGGCAAGGTCTGGTCTCTGCTAACTTCAGCAGTGGCTATTAGGTTAATCCTATACCTTCTCAGTCCATAGGTTGTTTATTCTTTAACAAATAGCTTATTCATGCTCACTGAGTTCAGCATCTTCTTTAACAACAGTACCAGGAGTCCCCTGACAGCCCCGCCATGACACAGCCTGAACTGAGCATCCGAAGGAGCCTGTTCCTGCCCGTTCCCACAATCTCCTGGGGATAAACTCAGTGCAGCTCTGCTACTGAAAGCTCAGGAGCAGTTAAATTACTGGCAGTAATTTCAGATGGAGCAGGACAGTGTAGATGGGTATAGAGGTGGGCACAGCCCTTTTGCTATCTAGGAAAGAGTCTAACCACAGAATGAAACAGTTGGGTGTCATCACTGAGCCTGTGAGTCTTGGAAAACCAAACGATCCTACTCTGTCTTTCACTGCAGGCGCTGCTATGAGTTATTAGTGATGAAAGGACTTTCTAGCAGCCCACAAGTCTATTACCAGAATGCCAGAGTTTCAGCATTCTCAGAGAGAAGCCTGTGCCAGACTTCTTAATAACTGTGACCTTACAACTCTGACCTCCACTGCTTCAGCTTTGATTTGGGTTACTGGAATGTTATCATGCCCCAGAAACTCCAGAAATTAACAGATTAAAAATTGTTCACAGAACAATGAGATATTCTCAGGAAAATAAGTTTGTCAAATGTACTAGAAATTCTAAGCAAACCTCAAAATACCTGACTTGAGTTCTGTTTTTACTTTGTTTTCCCTTCAGAATGAAAAAAAAGAAAGTTCTATCATGGCTAGTGTCACTCGGCACTAAAATCACAGTATTTCTTAATGATTTTAGCAATACACACCTAAAAACTACTTTGAACCTCTGAAAAAATCCTCATGAGACAATTTTGTAATGACAACCAACAGTGTAATATCCTGTTGAAGCGTATTTTCTCATTCTACTAAATCCTGTTTCGAGAGTCCAAAGGGTCAGGGAAAAAAAACTTATTACATCATTTCCTCCAGATACTTTGATTTAAAATCCTCATAAGTTACTCATCCTGGCCTCAGTTTAATACATTAATGTATTAGCTGCCACTGTTTCTATTTAACAAGGAGATGACAAGAATGAGAAATGGAAAACCCAAATACTTCATTCTTACATATGCTAATTCCTGCTTACACCGCTCTGACATAAACCCACATCTATAGCCCATCTGAGCCTTTGTTTTTCTACAGGAGACCTGTAATACAAATGTAATTCAGACCCTATTTGAATACAGCCAGTCTACCTTTGCTGCTCTTGCAGAAGTGTGCCTTCTTCGTTTTCATGTATCGAAGAGGAGATAACTACATTTTGGAGATAGCTGCATAGAGATGTTAACCTGCTGCAGCGAGATGATGGTGTAATGCAGAGCAAGCGTGAGCTGATCAGCAGAGCACGAAGTACCCTTTCTGCATTGCGAGGTGTGCTTCTGAAAACATGTTATCGATTCAGAGGTGAATATTTATTATTGTTGATTAGCACAGCAAAGTATATGCAGTAGTGGTCAAACAGCAAAAATCACAGACTGAGGACCCAGAATTATTTGCCTGTGATTTGTTTGCTTTATCTCTTTAAGTTCATAACAGAACAGCCTTTTTAGCAGTTTCCAAGTGTATTACATATCGATAGTGTGCCTTGGTCAAAACGCAAGAAAATATAACTGAAGGCAGGCCTCCCTCTGCATCCCACTCATATGGGCTCCCTGATAAGCTTTAATTACAGATTTGACCTTGGTCCTCATCTGAAGAAGGAATATATATATGAGATTCTGTGTAATTGCTGTCAGAAGTGGTTTAACTCATTAAATGTCTACATGAGGAACCTTCTTCAGTTCCTGGTGTTGCCAAGTGGGCTTTAAGGAAATTAAAATCCTAGGTCTTTGTAATCAGCCTTATAGCCAGTTGGGTGATAATGAACATATCTGACATCATTAAGCCACTATGTACTGCTCTGCATCACTAGTCAGCATTAACTATAACGGTGGCATAAAGAATAGCACTGGAGCATTTGAGGGAGGAGCTGCTGGAACAAGGAGAGAGCAGAGGGCTGCAGAAATCCCATGAACTGGAAAACACCTAGCGCTTTCTGCTGATAAATAGGCAGCTTCCTCCTGAATGTATCCAAATCACTGAATTTATTCACAGGTGTCAGTGGTCCCTGCTGCTGACCATTGCAAAACCATTAATTTATCCTTATAAACCACCCTAAAGGTCAGGAAATACCATTTTCCATGCCTTACAAGTGGGAATGGAAGCACATAAGGATGCGTTCAGGGTCAAAAGAAGAATTGGCATAAGAATTAGAAACAAAACTGATTTTTTTTTTTTTTTTTTTTACACAATTGAAGAAAAGTGCTCCCCCCAAAAGGGTAAAGCTGGTTTCAGCATGAGATAAATTCTCAGGAACTTGCCTGAGACCTTTGGAAAGTACCCACAGATAACAGTGAAGAGTGGTATAACAACCTGAATAGTGTCCCAGGGAATCATGCTGTTCACAAGACTAATCTCATTTTACTCACAGCTTGTATGATCCACTTGGGTACACCTGGTACATTCAGCAGTACCATGCAAGTCTTCAGTCTGCATGTAGCAGCCTATTTGAAATCCCTAGCAATAAGTAGGGCTAGTGTCTTTTCTTGTACCTGTTATACTCACCAGCAGCACAGATGTTTCTTGAATGTGTAGACACACTTGCGTGTCTGCCCTCAGTAAGTAGAGAGCACAGTCTCAGAGTTGCCTGTAATTCATTAAACCAAGAGATCTGGTATTAGATCTGACAATCAGGAATAACATGCCGATTGTTTTTATACAGTAGCTTGGAAGTGAGCTAAATCAAAGAGAATTCTGACATAGATTAGGTGATCCCTGAGATAATTACTGAGTATACTGAACAGAATAGTGTTTACCTACATATTAATGTGTCTACCCATATATTTATCTGTGAGATTATCAGACATGCTCACACCGCCCTCTGCTTCCTCTAGGTTTGTGCCTGATAGTTAATGTTTGCTCATTATGCAGCTTCTCAAGCTGGGCTTTTACCTTTCCACCCAGCCTACCCTAAGACTTAATTCTGGCGTTAAGGTCTCTAATTAGCCAGCAGTAATTTGACATTTACATTAAAAATGCCAAATTCTCTGTCAGAAAGAAAATGTTTCTATTCCATTCTAGTGGTAGGAAAGCTCTGCAGGCAAAGATGGGCATTGCTGAAGTTCCCATTCTTACAATTCATTTCATGGGCTCTTTGAGTGCTGGGGCGGTTTTCACTGCCTTTATCCTTGACAGCCAGTGCTTTCTGCTTGTGGAAAATGACAAGTACAGAGATACCAAGCCAGCTGCCATCCATGGGAATGGTGGGGCTGTTGCCTTAGCTTTCCTACGGTAAAACGATTCTGCAAACTTTGCCAAAGTCACCGTTTCCAGCAGCTGTCATTATTTCAGTGCTCCTGTTGTGCTGCTTTTTTGCCCCTTAGTTATTTGTCTCTCCTGTAGATGTTGTCAGAATGAGACCCCTTCCCCTGGAAACCGCTGTTGCTTTAGTAATAAATAAGCAAAGCTTATCAGTGATGGACTTTCTACTGATTACTTTTCCAAAGTTATCCTGACAATGACCAGTCAGTCCTCTTAAGATGGGAAAGGTAGATTGTGTTGAATGGGCTTAAATCCTTCTCTGCTAAGGTGTTTGTTTGTTTTTCCCCCACTGAAGACGTATTTTCATTTTGGAGCTAGAACTGCAAAATAGTTTATTATCCCTGAGCAACAGAGGGAGCTGGAGAGAAGAATCTAGCTAGTCAACAGGTCAAACCAACTTGTGGAAACATAGGTGCCACCCTGGTTGGGTGAGTGTAGGGAAAAAAGTTTCATATTTAGTTTTGTAACATTTACTGCTGGTTGCCCTGAAAAATCCCGATGGAATATGTAAAAAACAAACTTTCCTATACATGTAGATTTCTGAATGGCTTGGGTTTTCCTCCTCCTACCTAATGAAGTCCAGTCCCTCTAAGAGATGGAAAACACCAAACCTACTGGTCCCAGGCACTCCTTCCATTCACAAGGCCACCTGACCACTTGAATCCAGTCAGATCTCACGTGCTGAGCGAGAACACAACACTGAGCGGAAGACTCCCTCTTTTAACTGCAATTCACATTCCTCTCACATCACACGTTTGCAGAACGGGTGCTGCTTCTCTCCCACTTTGGGATCCCATGTACTAGGTGCTACTGGATGATGGATCTGCATGCTGCTGTTAGCCTCTGCTCATGCCCAGCTTCCCACAGTGAGGGGGATCCAGCCCTCCCACCCCACCCTGCTTCAGTCCCATCCCTCGGGCTCTTCTCTGGACTGCTGTATCTTTCTTCACCTGTCAAAACTGGGGTCACTTTTGCAGCTCCAAATCAGTCTAACTCAAGGATAGAATCAAGTCTGACATGCAGATATATGGAAAATACCGTATGGCATATTATGGGTTTATTACACAGTTATAAATTGTAAAATGTTGAACACAGACTTGCCAGGTATCAGAGCAGAGGGTGTGGGGAATCGGATGCCAAAGTCCTAAAACATACTACCTCCCACCGCAGTCAAAGGCAACAAGTCACCTTGTTGTCAGGCTACTGGGAACAATCCTGCATTGACAGATAGATAGACTGGAAGATATAAGAGGTCTTTAACATCCGATTTCTATAACTCTAAGATGCCAAGGGAAGGATTCCAGGGTCTTAGGAAGAGGCAAGAGCTTCCTCTAGCCAATCCTAACAGCGTGACTGTAGAATTAAAACATGTTTCCCGACACTAAGGAACTGGTATCCTTATGAGTCCTTTGCCCTGTCCCTCTGCTGATTCAGCACCTCTTCCTCCCCCCCCCAGCCCGCAGCTCCAATTTGTATGCCAGAACCTAGGTCCACTGGAGCAGCCTTTTGGGAGTCTATTTTCCTTTCTTATGGCCTTGGCTGGGCAAACTCAATGAAAATACCATACTCGGGTTTACTCCAGGCACCAAGCATCATTACATACTTTAGTACAGGCCATTGCAACAGGGCTGGTAGATGACATCTGGTACTGCGGTAACCAAATTCTGCCTTCGAGTTTAGACACACTGATCTGGTCTCCTGAGATCTTCTGCAGACACCCTCTAATAGTAATCTTTTTCTAGTGAAAAGCCCTTTGATCTTAGCACACAGCTTCATAGATTGGAAGGAGATAAGAGAAGGAACAACTCTGTGTTTCTTGAGTCTCAGCAATACTTGGAGCATTATCTGAACTCTCAGGTCCTGTGTGGTTTTGGGCACTCCCTGGGTGTGGTTTACCCACTTCACTCATGTCTCGCGTGGCCCAAGGATCACATGGCATTTGCTAGCTAACTTTACAGCAATCTTGGTGTTCTGGACAAAAGGCCAGGGGCAGTAAAGCAACCTGGAGCAATCCCCACATTTTGGCACACTGGAGGACAGACTAATTTCCAGGAGGAATTTGACATGAGTCCAGGCTGGGTTTGTAAGTACATAGACCATTGCTTTTTTGATTTTTTTTTTTTAAATATACATTACTGAAAGGTTGGACCCTCGGAAAACTCTACTAGGCTGCACATACCCTTTAGATGATCCTATCCCTACCTCAGCAACGTTCTCCATCTATTACTGAATCAGATATTAAGCACAGGACTGGTTTCACCTATTTTGTCCTCAGAGGAAGACCAGGATTAGAGCACCAGGAGGTGCCGTGGGGAGAAAGGCAGCCTGTCAAGAGATGCATGCAGAGACAGGCTGGTGTAACACTGCAGCAGAGCAATCGGAAGCAAGACTGGAGCAGTGTCAGTATTGCAGGGTGGGGCTGCAATCTGTGCATGTGCAGGGATGGGAAAAGATGAATGTAAGATTCAAGCATTGTTCTCAGCTCTGACCAGTACCATTAACCTTTCTCAGTCATGGCAAATAGATAATGTAGATACTGGGGTTCCTGGCAATAGTGCTGCTTTGTTTTTCAGTGAACAGTGTCTGCCTCTGTCATAAAGTTCTTTCTTCTATCAATGCACTGTTCCAATACAGTGCTCAAAACCCCTGTATCTAAGAAATGACAGAGAACCATTGATCTGAGGTGAAAAAAATCAAACTGCAAGTGAACCACTTGTCTTTTCCATGTGTTTACTCTGACCTCAGCTGATTTCTACAACTGTCATTTAATTAATCATCCTTTTTAATTTAATCAATCAACCCATTGTAATTAATTGAAATGTATGTATGCAAAATGGCAAATGCTTCTCTCAGGAAGGGCCTTGAGGGAACATGCTGTCTGCAGCAGCGCTCTGGAAAGCTTGTTCCATTTATATAAATGAATAAATACAAATGCTGATGACTTCATGGTCTGAATATTAATGCAGGTAATTAAACATGTATATTCTGGCAGGTAACAGCATGCCAGGCCCTGGCCTGGGGAGGCTCCATAAACAGAACCTCCTCCCCAAGTCTCTTGCTATTGCCTGTGCTGCATGAATATGTTCTTGGCCTTTGATTTATCTCCATAGAAAGGTGGGAAGGGGAGGCACAAAGGCAGTCAAATAGGAAAGATAATGATATGCAAGACACAGATGAAATTTCCTCCTTCTTTTTGAGTCAGCTTGTTAATATCTAGGTAGTAGAACAAGCCTGGCATGTTGCTTTGAATTTGTAACCGAAACTGAAGAGTGGCTCCTGCTGCTTGGTAGCTACAGTCTTGCATGGATATGTTATGACTACTACCAGCGGGCTAGAGTAGTCTCTAGCCCTCTTTGCAATACAGCTCTGGGAGTCTTTCCAAGAGAAGTCTTGCCCAAGTGAAACCAGCAGGACTGGGCTTGAAGCATGCTGCCCAAAACAGTCCTCCTGACCTCTGCTGCAACACTGCCATAGCCCCCTGCAGCAGTGCTCCCTGAAGGAGAGGAGAAATGACACGGCCTCTGGCCTCAGGGCAATCATTAGCTTTAGTTTGGCAAGGGTCTGTACATACCTGGGGCTCTGTCAATCCTGCAGGCTGTTGAACCGGGCTGTGTTGCTGCAGTTACCTTTTCCTTCAGGCCCACTTAGGCACCTCTGCACCATGCTGTGGTCTGCAACAGAGATGTCCCCAGCACCTCATCAGGCATGTCCACTGCCGCTCCAGCAGCGCCTTTGTCCCAGTTACTCCCAGCAGTTAGCTCTAGGTCGAACTACTCTGTACGTGGTTCTTATAGAGTTATGAGCTTTATGATGAGTTTTGGATGTTTCAGGGAAAGGAAAACCTTTTTAAACAGTTGGCAAGACTCTGTCCCTTAGGAAAACCAGCTCTCATTTCACTCAGGAGCACATTTCCCTCCTGTCACAAGCCCATTGAACAGTTTCTGCTTGGAGTCAAGGCCAAGAAGTATGTCCAGGACATGTTGTTGCAAGAGAAAGTTCACACATCTCCCAGTCATAGCGCTGAAATGGTTCCAGTCAGCGGCTATCCTTTTCCAGCCTTCTACCTCCATTTACAGGATCAATTAGAGACAGTTCGTGTAGAGGTGTTGGTTTCCACAGATTTTATCTGATGGAGGTATAAGAAAATTACACTGTGCCTCTCTGTATGGTTATTCCCAGCACTGTGGCTTAGCCATGGCTTTTTACAGCTGTTTTTGTTATAACCCTCCATAATTGTGGAGATTTAAAGAAATGCTCTGTAGGTCAGGTGTCAGTCCATGTCTTTACTTGTTTACCCTTGTACACTTTCCCCACATCTAGCCAGATTCTCAGCTGCTTGGTTTTCATTTACAACAGCAGAAAGCATTGTACTTGCTATGGGACTCTGGCAGAGGAAACCACAACCCCTGTAGCCTGGTAGCTAGAGTCAAATTAAGATTAGGAAGGGGTCAGTGGTTTTTAGAAAACTGCATGGTGATCAGCAAAATAATGAGCTGCTACAGTAAAACAGAGAGTTCTCTGGGCAGGGCTCTGCCAGCAGTTCTTTGATTAGTATTACCAGCACACACTTGCACAGATGCATGTCTGGTTCCTTGGCTAAGGGTAGAGACAATTCAGCCTTCTTTCCCCCCTCCTCTGCAACTCTCAAGAGTATTAACTGCAGGACACGCCACACAAACCTCTCTACAATTCACTGACCATATGAAAAATAAAATTAATAATTTAAAAATTAAAATTCGTATTTCTGTGCTCAGCAGTTCTCAAGTAACGGGTACAGAACTCTATATGATACACTGAACAGTCTAAAGTCTGCATCCTTTATAGGGACTCAGCACTGGGTTTTCTTCCTGGGACAATGGAAAATAGCTTTCCTTCATCTGCTAATCTAGAGCAAAAGCCTGGTGAGGAAAAAGGGCATCCTAATAGGCTGTAAGATTGGGTGCACTAGACATAGGAACTTAGTTCCCCAGACCAGCATCAAGAAGGCAGGCCAGACCTGATGCTTTGAACAGAGGGACAAGAACACCATCAGCCTCTGGAGTTCCCTTTATGTTAAAGCCCTCCAATCCAAGTAAAGGCTCTAGTTCCCTGCCATGACAAATAATCACAATCACCAGCTGAGAAACAGGTTACAGAAAATTCTTTGAAGATGTCCCTCACACACACTCAGTTCTAGCTACAGTGACAGTCTGTCAGTATTTGGTTGATGGTGAGGCTTTGGGCACCAACTCTTCTTCCTCTAAGGTATAAGCTTTTGATCTATGTTTGTCTAATCCTGAACAGGTCTGAGGCATTTCTCTCACCAGTACTGATGATTTCCCCCCAAGAGATTACTTAAGAAATAGAGCCTCAGTGCATCAAAAAATCCTCCAAGCCAGGAATGAGAAATGTGTGAGAGTGCAAGCAGAGGGGGAAGCCTCTGCACACCTCCTAAGAAAGTTTCTAGAGAGGTTCTTAGGAATCGGAGAAAGTGAACAAAAGAATTAAGAGCTCGTGGGAAATGGTTGACCCAGCATCCCTGCAGGAATAGTATAAATAGCTGCCCTGATTCACTGCATTCACACTGGATCAGTCTGCCCTTTGTCAAATCTTGCCTGGTAAATGCTTGAAGAGTATCTCAGCCAGCTTCAGGAGAAGGCTCTATCTTACTTCAGGGTTTCTTCCTGTCCTGCACCTCTCCACCAAATGGGCCCCCATAACCTGGCTTGGCTGGAAGAGCTAAGCCAGACCTAACACAGCTAATGTTGTTGGCAACCCTGCACTACGCAAAGGAGTTAGCTCCAAGTAGCAAGCGTACAGTACAGTGTTGTGCACTAACACCAGCTTGAGCTGAAATAGCGCTTTTATCTAGCTT
>NW_008824011.1:196248-231779 GCF_000699105.1 Pygoscelis adeliae
TTCACATGCTTATAGCTTTTCTGTCTTTGGCTTGCCATTCAACTCATGAGGGTTTTCTGCTCAGTAAAACCTGGCACAGTGTGACACGTCCAACTTTCCAGCCTAACACAGACCCACTACAGCGTAGCCCTGACTGAAGCACTTCATTTGCTCTAAGTTCAGTACCATCCCTTCAAATCTTCAACAGGCTGCTAGAACAAAGCCCACAGATAAACCAGTCACAGCCTCCACCCAAATCCAGCTAGGGCAATTCTCCCCATCTTTAGGACAGGGTACTGATGTTGTGAGCCTGTTTGCAGATGTGTCTTCATCAGCTAGCTTGGAAACACTCAGCACATACATGTGAACACAGGTGATTGCACTGTACACATCTGCAAGATGCAAGCATGGAAACTCTTTGGTAATGATGCAGCATTAATATTTCTGGACATTTTGGTTTCCAGGGAAGAGAATTTCGAGGTTGCTCGGGAGATGCCCAAACAGACATAGTCTCAGATTTCATTAGCTGATAAAAGCCATAGCATCCAGGAATCTGTTTGCTGCATGGATTGTCACTAGACAGAAACAGAAAGGACAGTAATGAGCACGAGTGTACTAGCTACATGCCCATCCTGTCTGATGGAAACATGAACCCTTGCATGGTAGGCACAATGAGCCAGGACGGTTAGCATTCCAGAGAGTCAGAAGAATTAGCTGTGCACCTGAACAATTTTTTTGATGGACAGTAGCACTGTTCAGCAGATACAGAGAAGCCAGCTCTCATGTTGTAGGGTACCATCCCCACAGCGAACTGGAAGGAAAGAACTGTTTCACTGTACAGCTTGGTCCAACTGAGCATAGCCTTTCTTTCGTGCATTTCATCCAGGAATTGGGTGCTGATCAGGGAAGGAAGAGAAAAAAAAAAGAGTCAGACCAAAGGTTGCTTTTCACAGAAAGAACTTGTCAAAACTTTGTACAACTAAGTACTTCATTTCAAAGCCTGCAATAACCAGACTTGCAGCTCATTTTAAAAAAAAAAAAAAAAAATCCCAGCAAGTTTCTCCTGTGACCTTTTGACTTCCAACAGCAACTTCAGTACTGGAATTGTTCCTCTGCAGGCAGGTGGCATATTGCCTTAACATCAAAAGTCCATGTCCAGCCAGATGCCTATCTTGAGTTGCATTCAGATCTCCTACCTCTCTAAGGGCAATGTGCTATAGTTATTTAGGAGGCCTGGCAGCAAACAATGTAGAAGTGAGAACCTGGCTACTGATTTGACCAGGTACATGAAGGTACCTGCTCTGCATCCTGCTTTAGAGAAAAAGACTGTTCTGCTAAAAATCTGAACTTTACAGTTGTGCTGGTTTTGGCTGGGATAGAATTAATTTTCTTTATAGTAACTGGTATGGGGCTATGTTTTGGATTTGTGCTGAAAACAGTGTTGATAATACAGGCATATTTTGGTTACTGCTGAGCGGTTCTTACACAGAGTCAAGATCTTTTCTGTTTTCACACCACCCCACCAGCGAGTAGGCTGGGGGGGCACAAGAAGTTGGGAGGGGACACAGCTGGGACAACTGACCCCAACTGACCAAAGGGATATTCCACACCATATGACGTCATGCTCAGCATATAAAGCCGGGGGAAGAAGAAGGAAAGGGGGGACGTTCAGAGTGATGGCGTTTGTCTTCCCAAGTCACCGTTAGGTGTGATGGAGCCCTGCTTTCCTGGGGATGGCTGAACACCTGCCTGCTGATGGGAAGCAGTGAATGAATTTCTTGTTTTGCTTTGCTTGTACACAGGGCTTTTGCTTTACCTATTAAACTGTCTTTATCTCAACCCACGAGTTTTCTCACATTTACCCTTCTGATTCTCTCCCTCATCCCACCGGGGGGGGGTGTGAGCGAGCAGCTGTGTGGTGCTTAGTTGCCAGCTGGGGTTAAACCATGACAACAGTAAATCATCTCCTGAAAGTTGTTTGTTTTTTTTTTAATTAAATGTTGCAGCAGCAGCACTCAACACATGAATAAGTCACAGCCTGCAGAATCTGCCCTCCCTCATGTGCCTGTGAAGATAAATACCTGTTGCCTGCCAAATACCATCATTCCAGCATTCTCAACATTAAAAGCTCAGAGGCTGATGAGCTGTGAATGTCTTTGCTCCACAGCAGAACAGGGAACTGCTTTGCAGAAGTGCTCTTTATATCAAAGAAACAAGCAAACAAAAATTGATGCTTTTCAAGTCTAAGCTAAGGCTTATAAGCTGCTGGTAGGCACATAACAAATAGCACATCCTTTCAAATAGAGATGAACTTGCATAGATAAGAATGAATTCAGTCTAATGTGTATGACTTAAGAGCAACTGTACCACCCTCCTCTGTTCTGTAACCTGCTGGTAATACGCTGGTCCAAGGCTAAAACTACCTGTCTCAAACCCTGGCCCTTTCATAGACTGCAAGGCATTAAAAAAAAAAAAAAAAAATCATCTTCAGCCCTCGTCTTGCTGCTACCTGGCAGCTAGCTGTGACTGAAGATGGACTGTCTCCATGCTTTGGGCAAAAGGCAAAGCAAGAGACACTCTGTTATTCCTACCCAGGACAGGATGAAGAGGTTAGTTCATGCACAAATGCCTGGAAGGACTGTCAGCACCAACTGCTTCTCTGCTTTCCTTAAGTGACTCCTAAACTCAGAC
The DNA here is from genome assembly GCF_000699105.1 of Pygoscelis adeliae. NCBI lineage: Eukaryota > Metazoa > Chordata > Aves > Sphenisciformes > Spheniscidae > Pygoscelis > Pygoscelis adeliae. The sequence continues at coordinate 198,919 of NW_008824011.1, forward strand.
CATTTCTTCTGGGAGAGGTGGTTGAGTATTGATCAGCCTTCTTTTGTGTTGGCTGTTTTATCTATTGCAGTGGCCCTAGAATCAGATGGGCAGCACAAGTGACAATCCACAGAGTTTCGCTTTGCTCCAGCACCTCTTACAGGATGCAGTCACACTGCCACCACAGAAGTCAAGATTTCTTGACGTTTAGAAAACGCACTGCTGTGCTTCATGGGGGAATGACTTGTTAAAGAAAAGACCTGATGTGCAGGCATTCTTATATTAGTCCAACATGGCACCTTATGAACCCACCTCTGACCTGCAGAACAGTCTCTGACCGCCTCTGCCACCCCAGAAGAACAGAGCCTGTACTCCACCCCTGGCCTCCACGCCTTCCGGCCTTAGCCTGCAGGTAGCCCCTGCACACATTCCCCCACCTTTCTGAAAGTGCTGCACTGACTCCATAAGCCCGAGTCTTGAAATCCCTTCAGAAGAGCCCTTCTCACCTCTTTTCTGGGAAGGTGTCTGTTCTTACTGCCTGTTCAAGAAAAGCTATTACCTATACTCCAAACTATTAACTTTATATCAAATTCATCTTCTTCAGCAGACTCCACTTTGATCCAAGCCAAACGCTTAACATACATCTTCAGCGAAGAAAGGCGCGTAGTGCAACTTGCGCTAAAGAATCCCTGCACAAAAGCTGGAGAGTCTGAACAGTCCTTTTGCAGTCTCAGGATCATAGTTAAGATTCTAAAGGAGAGCCAGCAAACACCCAGAACAACATAGGGAGAGGAGGACAAAGCCCTTACCTTCACTGCTTAGCCTCAGCTCACATCATCTGTCCTGTGAACCAGATGAATTCATGGGTATTTTCTACCAAGATGGATCATTATAGATCATGCACAAGGTTTTTATTCGTAATATCAGCAAAATAAAACTGACACCAGACCCAAGATGAAAACAATCCAGCAAATCACCAAGAATAATTATAGGAACGTACTGAATATTTCTTTGATTTACCATTAACTCTAGTAATGAGTCAGACAAGTGTTCTAATTGCATCCATGAATAAGCTGCTCTCTTATAAATGGCTTCAGATCTGCAAGGAAATAACTTTGTGTATGGATCCAAATGCAGAGGGAGGATTTTAAAGAGTAAACTACTTCAGTAAAAAGCTATACATGTAGTCATTGCTGCTCATCAGCAGTATTAATAGGTCAGGTACCGACATACAACTTTACAGAAATCAAAAGGAACACTATTTCAAATTTAAGGCACCCACAGAAAAGCCAGTCTAAGGCAGCAGAATAAAACTGTTGCAAAAGATACCTTTGTTGAACAAATCCCTACCATCCCAAGCCACAATCAAGCCCTTGTCAGTCTCCTTTCACAGGGAAGGAGCAGTTGGTCTGGCAAACAGACACTGTCTAGGGCTGGGATGCCTCCAGCCTGTACACAAAAATACTTCTGATCTACCTAGGACCAGAAACAACTCATAAAGTAGGGGCAGTAATACCCAGCCTCAAGCAGAAGGGGAACAGGAGAGTAGAATCAATCATATCTGTAGTGTTTTGAGATCCACCATTTAATGTGATTGCTGTATGACTGACCCTTGTAATCTAGGCAGTGCCAGCACAACGTGCTTGCCAGACCCCACAGTCCTTTAGTCAGCTTGCACCAGTTTCAGTGTAGAAAAGGCTCAGGCGCTCTCTATAAATCAGTGAAGTCTCATGAATCTTTGCTCCGCTGTGGGGCTGTGTAGAGAAAGACCCTAGCCAGACAACACTGCAGCCCCACTGGAATCCAACTTTCCCTTCTGGAAGCCCTGTGCCACACTAACACCCCCCACCCCCAAATTCTGCCATCAGTCCCATAAGCAGGGAGCTACCGCTCCTTTGAGGGAAGGAGGTAGGCAAGTTGGAGTTCCAATAAGTTAAAGATGCACTTTTAAAGTCCCTTTGCAAACAATAACGACAAAGTGAAGTGGCAAGGCAGGGGGAGCGCAGGCTAAAGAGCTCCCCCCCCCATCTAAAACCCTGAGCAGGAAAGAACAAGGGAGATCTCTGTACAGCCCAATCAGAATAGAGCCTGCTGTGGGAACCCCAGCTGCTGTCTTCTCCTTCCTTTGCCTCCTACATATGTTAAATGGATTTGCCACTTTAATATTCTTTTCAAGCAAGCCTTAAAGAAGCTAATTTACAATGCATAATGACTACAAGGCTCTGCTAGTAGATGCATTTAAAATCTCTACATTGTTATCACAGAGAGCTAGCCTCCCTTCACCTCCTGTTTGAGCAGAAGCTGCCATCCATAACCTGTCAGGAATGTAAAGGGTGTTCCCCAGCAAACAGCCACCACCAACACCAATTACCCTACCTGTGTAATGATGAGTCTACAAATCAGGCTGCAGAGTCAGAGGTGGAAAAAGCAGTGTGCTGGCACCATCCTGCATGTTCGCATAGTAAAAACTGACATAATTTGGCAGCTGTATTAAAGGGGATTCTCAATTATACCCCACCCCCTACTGCTTTAGCCTTCTCCAGGCTAAACAAACCCAGCTGGAATTTCTAGCATATGGACTTTTCCAGCATATCAGTCTTCAACATGCATGCCATGCAGGTATTTCCAATATCAGCAGCAGCAGCTGCGGTGGCCCCAGACTCTTGCATGTTAAAGAGTTCTGAGCGAGGAACTAGACCAAGGAGGGAAAAAGAGGAGTGACAATATGGTTCACTCTCACCCCCTTATGCAGGAAGCATCTGGTATAGCAAGGAGAAAGGCATCAGAGGCACTGCACAAGCGTTTTAGATACAGATATGCTGCACCATGTTCCAGGAAAAAGTCTGCTGTTTTGTTCTCTTAAGGACCAGAAACTCCCTTTGAGAAGCAGTAGAATCCTACATGAAAATTCAGTATTGCCGAATGCAAAGGGCTTTTAACTATTGAGTAATATTTTTACTTTGATGCTTAATTACCCCCTACAGTCCACAAACCTCTCCCCGTTGCTTCAGTCTGCAGGCTCCACAATAGCTACGAAGCAAACAGCAATTACACATTTATTCCAGCAACATTAATGTAACCTGAGTGGGCTCTGTCAATGCATAACTCCATGCTGCCTAGCAGCAAAATGTAAAGGACAGTCTGAATTGGTAACAGGCTGCTTGCTCTCTGCTGGCCTTCACATCAGCATGGCTGATAACGATGCAAGACAAAGCTATACCTAATTAACATACATGAATTTTAACCAGGAATTCATTCCCATATATTAGAAAATAAGCTCTGGACAGCTTCTGCCCCTCCATGGCTTGCTAACAGTTTCTCTGGTGAGATAAGGCAGCCTCACAGAAATACTTCAACTCATTTGTGCTGGTGAAAAGGCAGGAACAGAGCCCCAGAACACCTCTGCAGGGCCTGAGGCTTTGGGCTGTGCCTGATCTCAGATGCTACAGTAGACAAGATCCAGGCTAAGTGTTTTTGATGAGCCTGCCTGGTGCTGCAGCTGTGATTGCTACCCTACATAGCTGAAGGCTCCATAGAAACCGTGCATGGCATAGCCAGGCATCAGGCAAAATGTATCACCCAGAATCAGAAGCTAAGGACTCTCAACAACACCTTAAGGGGAAAAAAGGTGTTACAATGCTAGTGCAGCAGCTGCGAGACAAAGCCAGCCTGTTACTGCCCCAGTGCAAGGTTAGCTCTCATTAGCACAGGATGAACTTTGTTCCCCAAAAGTAGTAAATTCCTCTCCTTTGCATTAGGAATTAGTTAGCATCTAATAGCCTAGAGAAAAGGGGAAGGAAAGAAGTCAATTGCTCCAGCCCCCCCATGTAGTTTTAAAAACTTCCATACAGTAAAACATTACTCTGATGCACTGGCTCCTACTGATTTAGAGAAAACATAGCCTGAACACGATGCCAAGAAAGTACTGACCAGAAAGCCTGGGTCAAAGCTCTGTGTCCAATAGATTCCCCCTGCAGCTGGGACCATGGGAGGAGGTATGTACACTGAACAGCAGAGCTCAGGTTTCTTGGAAGTTGACCCTGATGCAGCTGCATCGAGAAAAGCTCCTGTTAAATTACAAAAGCAGAACAGTTTTAATTACAAATATAGTATTTACCTGATGGCAAAGCCTCAGGCAAACCTACAGCAAGCACCAGCCTTTCCTTTGTTTTCTTCCCTCATCCTAGTGAATAGCATTCAAGGCGCAGGCCGATTACTAGGATAGTTTGTATGCAGCCCCTAACTAGATGTCTAGTTCTTTAACGATGTTTGATTCTGCTACTCTTTGTCCTCAGGTAATTACTGTAAAAGGCACAGTATGGCCTAGCCATGTCTCATATGCACTCACCTCAGAGGCTTCCTACCCTGGGAAGTGTCATAAAGCAAGCTGCTCTTGCATATGAGCAAGCAGGGAGGAAATGCAGCTTGATCCTCATGTATAAAATGGCACTTCCAACCCATATGGTGGCTGTGAAGCTCCAAGTGATGGGGCTTTATTCCTGAAGATGGAAGTCAGACTAGTCAATATGGATTCCATGATGGAGGCCACGTCAGCTCCTCTTAAACTGTCTTACTCTGGAAGCATATCCTTCCTTTATCTAGCTATCTGTTTATTCAAACCGTTTCATTTCATTCAAATCTTAAGAGATGCAGATTACTACAAAGTTCATCGATTATACTTACTTTATCAGAAACAGAGTTTCCACAGATCTAGTGTAGTCACTTCCAGGGAAGAAGGGCAATATCACAGGTGTCATTCCTAAAGACAATTATCTAGCCAGAGCTAGTACCTTACCTGCTAGAAAGGACAACCTTTGTGTCAAGATCTGAGGGACAATTTCACAGTGGCAGATGCAAAACAGTCTTGCTTGGCCTTTTACTCGCATCTAACAGGCAGCATTTAGTCGTCTCCCCCAGCTATCTTTTGAAATGTAGATTATAAAAAAAAACCCCAATGTGGGCTCTAGAGATAAGAGGAGCACAGTCTGAAAGTGAGGCTGTGTTGAACAGCCTCGATAGTTATGAAATATTATCACATAGAAGAAAACAGTAATGTATGTCAACTGAGCAAATGCTTCAGCACTTATACAACCAGTAGCAATGCCTAGACTACATTTGCTTCCACTTGGCAACTGCAAGACACTTGATAACACATTTGCTCCTCAGGTTGATGGAAATTACAATTCTGATTCCAGCTCTGAGATTCTAATTTACATTTTTGACCTCCTCCAATAAATTTCCGCTCCCTTCTGTTTAGCCTGGAGAAAAGGAGGCTGAGGGGAGACCTCATTGCTCTCTACAACTACCTGACAGGAGGTTGTAGCGAGGTGGGTGTTGGTCTCTTCTCCCAAGTAACTGGCGAAAGGATGAGAGGAAATGGCCTCAAGTTGTGCCAGGAGAGGTTTAGATTGGATGTGAGGAAAAATTTCTTTACTGAAAGACTGGTTAAACATTGGAAGAGGCTGCCCAGGGAAGTGGTTGAGTCACCATCCCTGGAAGTATTTAAAAGACAGGTAGATGAGGCGCTTAGGGACATGGTTTAGTGGGCATGGTGGTGTTGGGTTGACGGTTGGACTCAATGATCTTGGAGGTCTCTTCCAACCTTAATGATTCTATGATTCTATGATTCCCTTCCCCCATTCCAGGAGGCTGGGCTTCAGATTTTTTTTTTCATATATGCCTCAATGCAGAGACTGAGTGACTGATTCACAGAAGAAGAGCTAAACAATTAAGTAAAATACTTGCCAAAATAATTTTATTTCCTTTGAGCATTCCAATATTTATAAACATACTTTCTATAACTTTCCAAGACAACCTAGCAGCATCTGAGCACCAAACAATTCTCTGAACTTAGCTACATTTTTTTTTTTTTAAACAACTTTATGAGAACAGGTTCTCTTTCCGCTCTGAAAGTACAAAATTATTTATGAAGTTGAATTGCTTGGCAACAGAAAGAAGCAACATTTTCTTCCATAAAAAGCAATTTATTTTCTTTGCAGTCTCATTTTGCAGGCAGGGACTATTAGAAGCAGATTCTTATAGGGCTTATTATAGTTCACTGGGATACTAAAGTGCATCTGTTTATTATCTCTTCATAGGTGCCACTTACACTTCTCAGAAATAAGACTGACACTGGTATAGGTTTGTGGTTTTAAAGATTGGTTTACATTGAGAATCAAGTATTGGCTTTTTAGGGGCTGTACTTGTGGATGATTTTCCGGGTTAGGACAAGTTGGCACTTTTATATACAACAGGAGAGCTGTTTGTATAGTTTTCAACACAACTGTAATCCATGGCCTAAGATTAACCAGGCTGATGCATTAGTAATCACAAAATAATATTCCACTGTATTGGTATACACCCTTATTTAGGGTATGTATTTATGCAAAATGAAAATATGGAGGTTACTCGGGAGTGCAAGTATGTTTTAATTCAAGCCCTGAGCCAAATTACTCTTGTAAATTACTGCCTCCAAAATGTCCTCAAGTATATAAACAGGAACTGGCTGCAATGGTAAATAATACATCACCATTTCTCTGAGGAGGCCATGTTCTAAATTTTCTAACTTTTAAAATTTGTTTTACATTAATTTTAATGGACTGTTTTGAAATTAGAAATGTTAAAGAATAGCAGGTAATTCCATCTTTATATGGCAATGTTGTTTAAGTAACTTTATTGTTAATAAAAATGTAGTTATTTTACTCTGAACAAGAACACTACATGCACGTAATCTCTGCTTAAGTGACTTAAAAATTCCCAGTCCTTAAAATAATTACCAAAATATCAGCACTGATGAGAATTTCTGAGCAAGGGAAAAAGAACTGCAGATCGCCCTTAGGACACAAGGTAAGCATCGAACTCCTGGCACTCATAGCAAGCAACACTGTCTAATACCCACTCTCGAGTCACCATGGCAACATTGTTCTTTTGCTGGATTGCTGTAAGACAAAGACACAAACGATAAAACTATTATCAATGAGTCAGAGCAAGCCTAAGGTGAGCTTACTGATGTCTTTCAGATTAAGCTATTTGCTTTAACATTTTAAAGGCCTTGATAAAAACAAGAGTCTAAAAACAGTGATGTGGCACTACTACTGCTTTTAACAATGCAGGTAATTATTGCAGCTCCAAAAAGAATAGCTGTTTGTCAAATGGTCAGGCAGGAAGTTTTGAACACCATGGAATAAACACTAAAAGCAAAGAGTGCAGTCCTTGTTATCTTTTAATTTAAGACCTCAGTGACAGAGCCTCAGTTCCTGACTGCTCAGGCATACTGAGTATGTGACAAGCAATGAGTCTCATTAAGAGAGAAGCAACAGAAAATTACTGAAGTGCTCCCAGACTGTTCTTCACTGTTTCAGGATCTTTTTCTTTCTTTTCTCATTTTCCCAGTGCCATGGAAACAGCTGTTGTTTTTACATCATCCTCCTGCTCAATTTTTTTGTTGAACTCCACTGTAGCCTAACTAGCTCCCATTCATCCCATAACTCCCACTCTCATTTAAAAGTAAGTTAGTCTGGAACACTTGCACTTTCAAAGTCTCATGGTTTCCCTGGAGCATTTTGATTAAAAAAAAGAAAAAAAAAAAGGCAAAGCTATATCAGTCAATACTTTGTAGCTAGATATTCTTTCCAGACCAAGAGAATCTTGTCTCATCTGAGGCTTTCTCCTAGATCTTACTAGTCCTCCATGGGGCATGCTTCCCCACCTTTTGGAAACCATCTCCAATCAGAAAAGTTTCCATAAAGCTGATGATATGCAGGGCAACTAAGCCAAGAATAGGATTTGCCTGCCAGACTATCTTTTAAGACTCTATTGCTGATTCTTGAAATAATACACCTTGTCCTTTCAGATTTTTCTTCCAAGACATACCTTCATCTCTAGATGCAGTACGATTTTACTTTGATTCCTCTACAAACCTCTCTGATATTTAACTATTAAAAGGACTGAGGTGATAAAGACATTCAATGTGTATCATAAAACAGTCCATGACAGTGAGTCATTTTACCTCTATAATCCGTGTTTTCCATCCATGCATCTGGCTGCACAACCACGACAGCAGTAGAATTCTAGGATTTCAAGATAAGAAAGTAAAAATGCTACTGTTATCTGTCTGTCATTAAATCACTCTCACACCTACTGCAGAGAGTGATAACTGGGCTAACTCTGCTTCAGTGCATCACTTCAGAGAGAACTTTAAGAAGTGGTAATAGAGAGAGAAAGACATTAGTTCTAAGATTTTTCTGTGATCTCTCTCCAGGAATGCTGTGACTAAGTTAAGGCACTAAAGGCTTTTTGTGCTGGGAAGTGAGGCTCAGTGCTGATTTCAAGAGAGATTAGCTATCTGGCCTACATAGAGTACTCTGATCACTTTTCCACTACAAGTTAGCCTGTCTTCTAATACAGAGTGGCCAGAGCCTAGAACACAAGAACTGTTGCCATGCAGTTTGGCATCATTCCTGCGCAGACAGTTCTCTCTGATGCATACAGGTATGTTAGTCTTTGACAAGCCCATGTAATCTTTCAACATGTTGTGTATTACATAACTATAGACCGTTCACCGTGTTAAGTGTAACATTCATTAATACTTACTGTCTTGTGTGTGAACAGATGAAGTTGCTTCACTACAGAGGCACCACAAAGCTCCACCATCCATTCTAGATGTTCTGAAGAGATCAGATAAAGTCTATTACTTCAATGTTTTATATCACGTTGAAACTGATACTATTCCCTAAGCCTTCATGTGTTTGTTCCAAGATACAAACTATCACCATTTGAAAGAAATGTAAAAGCCTTAGTAGAGAATAAGTCCTTTCACTTTCTAGCCTGCTGAGGAACATCAACTCACCCTCTAGTCAGGACTAAACAAAACAAAAAACTCTGAAAAAGCAAAACACCACACGCCCAAAACTTAAAGAGAAAGTCACTAACAATTTATTTCCTCTTATTATAAGGATTTAAGACATGAAATTAAAATAAAAAATCAGAATTTAGAACTGTGATTATCTCTCATTAACAAAAGTAGCCAAAGTATTTAATTTCCACCAATTTGTTGAACTGATAGTGAAGAAGATAAGTAAGTCTCTCAAGTATAAGAGCCATAATTGATGATCACTGCAGCAGGTGAAAGCACTGCATCCTCTGTAGTAAGGATTGTAAATGTCAAGAGATGTGAGGATATTTCATCCAGTCAAAAATGAAGTTATATTGGACAAGTCGGAAAGTACCTGCTGAATAAGCTACAAAAATGGGAAGAGAGGTACAAATATTTTAAGTAGAAAAATTCTAGCTTAAATTTTCAAAACATCTACAATACTATTCAATTTTAAACTAACAGAAAGAAGCTATCCTGCCCAGCTTTTTCTTTATATATAAACTCCTGGCTTTGTTGTCTGTTTCACTTTTAACATCTGCTGCTAGCAAGAAGATTACACTGAGGATGTGTCAACTGCTAGAAAAACAATACTTAGGAACTGTTTACTAAGACAGAAGAAAAAAATGCTCAAATACAAGTGTTCAATAGCATCTAAACCAATTACCAGACAGCATGGTATTACTGCTTTTCCTTCATTGCTAGAGAATCAGAGATAAACTAGATAAAAGGCCTGTTTGGAAACACAGCAAAATTGCCAGAGCAGTTCTCTGAGGACATCCAAATAGCAGAGAACACCATTTCCATTCTATCTGGAGATAGAACTGGATAAAGTTCTTTACCTACACTATACCTCATGTAGGTATTTTGAAAGTTTCAGAGTAAAAGAGGTACAAGAGTATCGAAGGAGAGGTCAAATGTAAAACTCCGATGAATGCACACAATCCCCCTCCAAATATTTTTTTATCCCTAGAGTTCATTTAATTCCACTAAAATGACACACCTGTAGTCATATCAGTGAAAGGTCCATAGCAACAGATCTCAAAGTCTTTAAAGATCTGAAAAAACAAGGAACACGTTAACAGAGTATATACGGCATCTTTAAAGGACAATACTTAATATGCTGGTTTCACTGCACTTCTAGGACTGGTTATCAAGCTATCGCTGTTTCACAAGGTGTATCTGAAGCTCTTTGTAACCTACAAAACAGAAGATGATCATCAAAAACCCCCAACCCTGTGCTATCCTATACTGATGTTATAAAAAGACACCATTCACTCTAAGCATAGTGAGTCACTTCAGCATATCTGCACTGCTGCTGACAGAGCTCACCTTTCATGTATAAAAATGCTTAATTTGTACAACTCTGTATATACGGAACAGCAGAGAAATTGGAAGATGTTCCACATATTCAGCTAGCATAGCCACATATCTGAAACAGTCACAGCAGGACAGGATTTTCCTCCCTGATGTGCTCATACCTTTTCAGTCAGAGACTGTCTAGCCCTCTTAGGACCTTGGTGGTTTCTTCCGTTGATTACATCTCCTCTAACTTCAAAGTTCTCCTGGAACATAACATAAACAAGCAATCAGAAATTAGAGACCGAGAACACTTTGCTGGACAGAATTCCGGATCAGAACAGGAAGAAGTTGTCAGATTTCAGAACTGGAAACCTTACAATTAGGTGTGTGCAGAAAATTAATTAAAAGACTTCTGAAGAAAAATGATGGAGAGCAGTAATGAAACCCCTGCAGCATCAGACAATTTTTAAAGAAACAAATTATAGTCAAACTGTATAGTAGTCTAGCAAACTGTGTAAAAGGGGCACACTCCAAGACTATAATTAACTTCTATCAGTAAAAATTAATTTCTATCAAATGAGACATCAGTACATAACCTCTAGATCTTCAACATCTATTTTATTTCAAGGCATTCACTTAGTATATAGATTAATAACAAATACAGTGCTGCATTTGATAATTTCAGGCCTACATCTGACTCAAACTCCCACTTCTCCAATACTTTCTTGAAACTTCTCCAAAACTTCCATGCAGTCTAACTTGCTACTAGATTATGAAGAGCAGCTGCATTATTTCCAGTTTACTTGAAAAAAAAAAATATTTGGTTTTCATTGTAATTGGAGGCTCTTCTCCTTGCTTAAAGCAATGTGAGAGTGTGTGACAATGTTAACAGCTGTCCCATATTCTAGCATTCCCAGTCAGTTCTGTGGCAACTTCCCCCTTTCACCCCAAGCACAGGAGGGCCTTTAATACCCCTTCCTAGGGCCTTTTTGGGACTAAGATTTTTCTTCTTCAGCCTTGGCTTGACAAAAGGGCATATGGATTTCATACCAGAAAGTGGGCATTTCTGCTCATTAGATATATGAAATCCATACTGTGTCACTAACATGACGTTATCCAGAAATCTGTCCTAGAGAATGAAAATCCAAGTGCTACCTGGGAATACAATTGGAGGCTCTTCTCCTTGCTTAAAGCAATGTGAGAGTGTGTGACAATGTTAACAGCTGTCCCATATTCTAGCATTCCCAGTCAGTTCTGTGGCAACTTCCCCCTTTCACCCCAAGCACAGGAGGGCCTTTAATACCCCTTCCTAGGGCCTTTTTGGGACTAAGATTTTTCTTCTTCAGCCTTGGCTTGACAAAAGGGCATATGGATTTCATACCAGAAAGTGGGCATTTCTGCTCATTAGATATATGAAATCCATACTGTGTCACTAACATGACGTTATCCAGAAATCTGTCCTAGAGAATGAAAATCCAAGTGCTACCTGGGAATACAAAAATCCACCTAAATCAGGGTCATATCAAATAAGCCATTTCTACTAGGAAAGGTAATAAATGCTGGAACGAATTTCTAAAGTATAAAAACAAAACAAAACTATGTATATAGCTATGTTCTGACATTATTTCTTTAAGAAGACGACAGATCTTTTCCTATATGCTGTAATCCATCAACATCAGTAGGAACACTTATAAAAAAAGTGCCTATAACCTGTTCCAAAAAAATAACAGGGACCCATTATGTCTTCAATAACAATGAATACATATAGCCTAAGTGTGGCTTTTGGTCCTAGCATTTGGTAAAACTAGAATCCCAGTTTTCAGAGCCAAATTTCCATATATTAAATGTTTAGACAATATCTGAGGCTACTAACAGGTCTATCAATGTAACAGCATTGCTTACACATTTGACATTTCACTCTTAAGATAAAAGACGTACCTCATCCAGTATCCTTCCTTCTTTAAAAGACTGAATTACCCCTAAATAAAAAGATCAGAACAGGAAAAGTCATTTTATCCAGCAAAATTGTCCTTCCACTGCCAACAGTCTAACTTCATTGCTATATTAAACAGAAGGTATTTGTACTAAGGGAAACTGAATACTGTATGATGCCTGAAAGAACTTAAATAATTTTTTTACCTTTTATAAATAATACTAATTTTGCACTAACTGATGCCATGCATCTCAAAGATTTAAATTAAGAGGGAGGAAAGGCTTTTGTCAAGGTAGCGAGCAATCCAATGTGGTTATTTGAAAGCAGGAAAAGTATTCAGAAGAGAAAGAAGCTTGATGTTGCTGTTTGTTTGGGTTTGTTTTGTTTTTGTTGGTTGTTTTTTTTATTTATTTTAAAGTATTTAGAAGAAACTCTGCAAAACGTCAGATGCCAAGACATGAAGAGATCCTTTTTTTTTTTTCTTTTTTTCTTTTTTCTTTTTTTTTTAACTGGAACAAGTGAAGAGTACATTTGTGGTAGAAGGGCAGAGACCATTTAGCTCCAAAACAAGTTGTACTTACACCGATAACTAACTACCCATTTTCTTCCTGCAATACCCAGAAAGTACTTCAGTGTCCGTTCACACACCAGCTCCTTATCTGCAGAGCAAACAAGAATGAGATCTCTTTCAGTTTTGCCATTAGTGAAAAAACCCACCAAGAACAGCTGACGTTATTTGTACCTAAAAGCAAGTTTTTTGCTAAGTGCAGCAGCAAAATATCAAGACCATCTATAGAAAGCTTCTGAAATTCTAATGTCCTGATTCTACTAAACTGAAGGAAATGAGCAGAAACTAACTACATGTACAATTTCTGAACCCTTTTTTAGTTATTCAGTAAAGATAAGAAGCAAGAAAAAGCATGAATACTAGTCAAGACAGAGGACGCTAACAGTAGGATTCGGTGCCTAATGTTGGCATAAACTTTTAGATGACTAGTCATTTAAGATCATCTTCTACTCTACCAGAACAGGCACAACTTCAGAAGGCAGTTTATCCTATCTGTATTTTGTATGAAGACGGAACAATCTACCTCTCCAAAAACATATGGTCATGGTGTCTGTGATACACTTCCTGAAGAAAAAGGCAAAAATGGAGTCCACAGATTTGAAGTAACAGGATTTTCTGGCTCCTTTTCTATGTTGGTTTTCACAAGCAAGAAAGGCTGATGCGATAGACTGTATCCAAATATAAGCCAGCTATAAGTGCTTCTATGAAGCAAAATGCAAGCACAGTATATAGCATATCCACACCCAGATTTGGCTCAAAATACTTTGCTTTTTAAGAATATGTTGGTTAAAAGCTAGTGGTAGGTTCAGTAGAGAGCTTAAACATAACCTATGCCTACACACCGCAATATAGTAACTTAATGTTACTGATGAACGTTATGCTTTCCTGAAGTCAATATAATGCTATCTGTTTCAGAACACATTTGTCAAATTTGAAACTGTAGTATTGTACTGAAGTTTCTATAAAGTTCCTTCAAGCTTTTAATAATGGGATTCTTGAGCTCTACCGAAGAGCAAAACCTAATTTAAATACCTTAATTAAGCATGTGGATAATAGTTATGAAATGGTAGTGCTGCTTTGTTCCTGTACAAGCACACCTTCACTATCAACTACCATCAGTTACACATACAGTTAAGTCCCACTTCCAGTTTTCTATTAAAGATAAGTTTCTTTCCAAAATTTAGAATGAAACAGCATTTATAATCCCTGCAATGAATTAGGAAACCAAAGTAGCATCTTATTTCCAGAACGTTTGTATCCCATTTCTTTAGGAACTATCTTGCTTTCTTTTTGGTTTGTTCTGAACTACTTCATGTTAACATGCTGTAAACACCTGAAAATTGTGACCAAACAGCTGGAGAAAGAAAAGTAATTAAGTAACACTAACTTCAAACCACACAAGGAAACAAAACATACCCTCACTCTGATTCTGTGAAATAGAATGATTCCCAAGTTTAAACAAAAGAATTATGATAGAGAAGAAAACAATTGATACCTTCCCCTCAAACTTATTCAAATTTATTGCTGAACTGTCTGCTTGTTGGTTAGCCTAGAGTTAAAATTCTATATGGTGTGTAAATATAGGATTTGCTCACATAGCTCCCAACAAACCTGTTTTCATTATGACATGGGTTGTTCCTTCAGTAATGTGATTAGATAAAGTGCTCTGAGTTTTTCTTGCAAACTTCTGGACCACCAACTGAAAAGTAGTTAAAAAAATTAATAACTAGCAAAACAGATTAAAAATACCCAACAACTCCAGTTTATAGGAGTATAACATAAGAAGACAGTTACTTTAAAGTAATGGTTTTATTTGTGTTGGCACGCAGAATGTACATTTCCTTAAAAGTCAATAATTTTGGCGCCATTCAACAGGCTAAAGTAAAGAAGAGCTCTCGGTCAGTAGTTTATAAACCAGAAGTCATATGCTCCTGGAAATGAATTGTAGAAAGAAGTTTATTAGCAATTCAGAATTGATTAATTACCGAAATCCTCACTATGGATCTGAATTTGGGTAAAGAAGCAGCATCTGAGAACATGAAGGGAACCAACAAACCAAACAGCCCCCCCCCCCCCCAAGCACCAGGGCTTTCTAGAAATAAAGTCCTCTTGCTTTGGAATAATGTGGCTTTCCCCTAGACAGTAGGCAGTCATTTAAAAAGTTCAAACTTCACTAGGCTTAATAGTGCCATTTACAGACAGCATTCTTCATACTTCTAGGAGTGAAAAAGTTTGACTTGAGTTGCTGTATTACTGATCTGCAATTCCTGTAAGATTAGTTTCTACTGTACTTAGATGTCTCTATGTTGAGGACTACAGTGGTAATCAGGAACAATTAACACGTGATCTCTAAAACTTCTGAAATATACTTACATGTTCACTTTGATTCAGACCTGATGCCACAATTGACATTTCTTTCCTGTTAGTCACAACTGGACTTGTAGCATTTTCTTTCCCAGCGGCATTGTGTGGAACAGATATAGGAAAACAGACACTTCTCTTCGATTTACATTCTTGAGCACAGCTTTTATTAGCATTCTGAGCTACAACGGAACTATTTGTTGCTTCTGCAGTTCGAAGGTTAAGAAGCCTTACAGAGGAGGAAGAGCTATTTAGATTCCTGGTCACATTTCCAGAGAGATTTGATAAGACAGATGCACTGTTTAGCCTGGTTCCAGATTTCTGCTCATGTGCGTTTTCTGAAGGAAAAGAAAAATTACTCCTTGAAACAATTTCATCCTTCTTGTAGTCATGGTGGAAGGCTGTTGCCCTACCTTTTAAGTTTAAATGCTGCAGTCACTTCCTCTCCTTATTTGTTTATTACTTCACCTTTGCCTCTATCGTTACTTTTTCCTGATCTATAGCTGAGACACTAGAATACCTGTGAAACTTTTAGTAGCATATCTGTCAAGAATGACCAATTTATATGCGAGACAGGTAATAACTCCCATTACTGTCAAAATGTTGTCCAACCCCATCCTGATGGGCAGCGATACAGCTGGGCTACCAAACAAAACCAACCAAACAAGAAGTAACATCTTTTTAAATTGACCAGGAATATATAAATTAAAATCCTTGATTTACAAAAAAAAGTTGTATTGTGCTGGTATGTAAAAACATGAAAAAAGCAGTGTTGTGGTTTAACCTGGCAGGCAGCTAAACACCACACAGCTGTTCGCTCACACACCCCCAGTGGGATGGGGACAAGAATTGGAAAAAAGGTAAAACTCGTGGGTTGAGATAAAGACAATTTAATAGGACAGAAAAGGAAGGGAAAATAATAGTGATGATAAAAGAATAGACAAAACAAGCAATGCACAATGCAATTGCTGACCACCTGCTGACCAATGCTCAGTCAGTTGTCATATGGTATGGAATATCCCTTTGGCAAGTTGGGGTCAGCTGTCCTGGCTGTGCCCCCTCCCAGCTTCCTGTGCACCTCCAGCCTCCTCGCTGGCAGGGCACTATGAGAAGCTGAAAGTCCTTGACTAGTGTAAGCACTGCTCAGCAACAACTGAAACATCAGTGTGTTATCAACATTATTCTCATCCTAAATCCAAAACACAGCACTATACAAGCTACTAGGAAGAAAATTAGCTCTATCCCAGCCGAAACCAGGACAAGCAGGAAAAAAAAGCAGAAAGCAAAATGTGTTGGATCCCTCTTAAATGTTACCTGCTTCAAGCTGACACTGACTATATTCTTGCGCTGCTTCCTGCACAGGTTTTGTCTTTTCAGTAGGAGCTTTGCTCTTCAGAACACTGTCACACTGAAGGCCTTTCTCCAAATCTGTTCTCTTTAACAAACAGGATTTAGAAGATGGAAGCAACAATTCTGGAGACCTTGAGAGAGGGAAATTGGTTTTAATACCTTTTTTACTCTTCTAAGTATCAGAACCATGTAGCAACAGCTAAGCTATTGTAATTGCTCAAAAGCTGAGAGGTATTTATTTCAAGATTTTTTTCTTTTTTTTTTAATACAAGATTAGAAGACAAAAAAACCCAAAACAGAACAGAACAAAACAAAAACATTTACCTTTCTTTTTCTAACTCTTTGCTTTTACTGTTGAGAGAATCACTTGGTATAACATGGAAATCGTTGGCTGAAAATCCCTTTGAACTGCTGCATTTATGATTTTCAAAATTTCCTTCTGAGGTTGACTCTACCCGTTTAAAAAAGAAAAATAATTCTTAAACAAGCAAAATAAAAGTAACTGTTCTTAATTGTTTCTTCAGGTAAGAAGTCAAGCATTCTCTAAAATCTCAATCCAGATACCCTTCAGAGAGACAAGTGTCCCAAAACAGAAGTCTACACAAAATACTAAGCCATTTGAAGCACAGCTAACAACTACATTTTATTTCACATATTAAATCATCTACAAAACTAAGATGTCAGTTATGTCTTAGGTGGAAAAAGTAGGATATAAAATAGGCCGAAGGCAAATTTACACTATTTAGCACAGTTTGTTTATGAATCCCCTCAACATATTACCATATCTCTGTTCACAAGCAGTAGAGAGGCATTTATTTGATGCTTGTAATTTTTATCAAACCATCAATAACTCTAATCAGTTTAAGTTTTTACGAGTCAGAAATCCATATTCTAGCATAACAACGTAAACATGCGTTGTATTAATGAAATTATTTTAAGTAGTTTTCCCATCCGAAGGAAACTAACCATTGATTTGCTGACTTAATCTTCAAGCAGTCTATTTACAGTTTTCTTACCAATTTGGCCTACTGGGCTTAGAAATGTCACATTTCAAAGTCTTCTCTATGAATAATATTCTCAAACTGTAGTAAGGTTGAATGCCACGCAATTCAACGAGCTCTGTTAACTAAGCATGGATTGTAACCAGTCTTTTAGTGTTAAATACACTGTTAATGTTTTAACAGCTCAAGATGTCCAAAAGATGAGATAGAGAGAAGGCTGAAAACACAGTGCAGCTGTTAAATCAGTAACACAAAATCAGAAGAGGATTAAAGCGAATTTTTTCCACAATAAATGGCCCTACTTTCCTGTCAGGAATCCAAGTATCAAAGCAGCAGCCACTGGAAGGATGCTGTTACCTCAGATTTTTTAATGAATTGAACAAACCACTGTGTACCTTTCAAAGGCTCAGCCTCTTCACTTTTTCTGTTTTAGCTCCCTTTTCTCCATGAAGGAGCTTCCTGATGCAGATGACACTGACAACAAAAACTAACTTACTAACACACAAGCAGAAGACCCATTGGTATAGCTGCACCATATTGGCTAACAATTTATGTTTGTTGTATTTTTTTTTTTAAAGATAGAGGTTAATCTAAAGGTCTCATACCTCACACTGTACAACACCATCATTCAGGAGATCAAAAGCAATCTACAGTTTTGTGATATTTGGCTAGCACCCACGGCAGTGATGAAAGCCTTTGAATTTAGATAGAAAAGACTCCACAGTGAAAACCGTACACAGTAAAGGCATGGTAAGACACTAAGTAACTTTGAATTCCAGGATGTTAAGTTATTGTAGCTGCCCTCAGAAAATAAAGATAACTGACTGAAGTAAGACCACAGAATTAGAAATAAATTTTTAGCAGCAAGTAGGATAATAAAGCACTGGTGCAATTTATCTTTGGAAATCTTGAAATCAGCATTGGGTGCCTTTCTAGAACACTGAAAAGTTCAAAAATGAACATCTGGACTTACTGTAGGCTTTGTTCAAAGAATGCTCTATGCTCTGTTGCACATAGATTGTCAGAACAGTAATCTCAGTATCTGTCTTGCCTCAAAGAAAAACCTTAAATAAAGCCCTCTCACCATCACTTACATAGCTGGCAGCAACTCACTTTATCCTCAATATACAATAAGCCTTTGGCGATTACTAGCGTATTCTTCACCATTTATTTACTGCCTTGTGCACTTTCCAGCTAGGAACTCTGTGTTCATGCCCTGTTCAGGAGATTTACACACCACTATAGGTATTCTCCTCCTCTTTGCCCATCAGTAGCCTGACCTGTATTGTACTACTTTTGACAGCCAATACATACCTAACCTAATTTCTGTCTTGTTCCTTGATATGCTAAAGAACAATTTCTACCACAACAATAGAGGCGAAGTCCTTTTGGGTGTTCAGCCACTCTTCCAGTCCCTTACCCATTCCAGTGACAGAAAACAAGACTATAACTAGAACTGACAGAACAGCAACATGGATTAGTATTGCCAAGCCACAAGGCCTACTCACACAATTTATACAATTACATCATGTAATCTCACACAGATCTGTAACGGGAGTTTTTTAGACTAAGTGTAGTACCTAAATTATAAATAAAACATGTATGTCTCACTGAACAGCTGAATTTAGGTAAAATTCTGCTAACATATCAATTTTAAATTAACACTATAATTTGTGCTAGAGGGGAAAAAAGAACTAGTAATAGTCATACAACTGTAAGAAAGCTGGGAAAGGTTTTCATCACTATTTACCTCTTTCTTGTCTCATTTGTTCCATTCCAAGTGTTCCTTCGCTACTGGAATGTGGCAGTTCCCTATAAACAGGTAAAAATTCACAGTCCTGACTTCCATGCTGCTTTAGCACTGCTTCAAGCACAGCCATTTCTTCCTGAAGTTTTTTTAGGTTATTTTGCATAGCATTCTTCTGCTGCAAAGGATACACAATTGTGCCAACATTAGTCTTACTGTTTAAAACTGAGTTTGCTAATTTCTTTAACAAACGCTTGAAAATTAGAAACAGCAAAATTATTTTGAATTAGTTTTTACCATGTGTTCAAAAGGTGACTGTGGTGCTTTTACTGTAACAAATAATGCACACAAGCTAAGTCAAAAGCAAAAAAAACCCAACCAAACAAAAAAAAACCAAAAAACAACCAACCGCACAGTCATTTTGCTGTTCAAATTATTTCAGTTTAGATGGCTCACCACAGTTTAATCAGTTGGGGAAAAAAAATCCCACAAGCTTCTGCACAGTTTTCTTTTAAAGCAATTTTGCCCCAACTGCGTTAGTTTGCATTAGCCACTTAATTTAAAATTTAATCATGAACACCAAGTATTGAGACACTGCACTTTCCACCATTACTGAAAGTCCCGAAGACTGTTTAAAAGGAATAAAATATTTCATCCTACTCTTCCTTACTTTCTCTCTCAAAAATTACAATACCCTCTATTAAAAACATGTCATATACACCCCCTCATAAGAGCAGCTCAGGGCTTCAAAGGATCCTTTTAAAAGCCTAGAACCTTCACCATACAGGATAAAGGAGTTTCCACAGCACTGAATATTACCATTTGTAGCTGTAGCACTGGCACCATGTGGAACTTCCTTGTTACTGAATCACCAAAAAACGAAACAGAAAACCCCCATCACACAACAAACCAAAGAAGTCCCCACCAATCCATGCTGCCACTATTCCATTCAACCCAGGCTTATCCTAGAATCTCTATCAATGAAGCTACATCAGGGAGCAATGTCCTGCCAGTTGACCGCATTTTGCACTGATGCGGTAAACAGAAAAATCACCCGTAAAGCACAAAAATTAAATTCATTTTTCCTTGACATACATTAAAACCCATGAGGCCGTTAATGCTGAAGAGAGAGATTTGGCATAAGATCTACCTTGAAGTTACAGAGGACAAAAAAAAAGCCAACAAAAAACCCCAACACAAAAAACCCCCCGACAACCAAAAACCAAAAAAAAACCATCAAACAAAACCCAAAAACCAAAACCCACACACAAAAACCCCCAAAACCCCCAACCGAAAAACCCCCACACCAATCACCCAATACATACAGTCAGGCCATTAAGCAGTAATCAGGAAATTAACAGCAGAGAAAACATACTGTGCTAGACACACCTTTCATTGGACACTGCCTGTTGGGCCTTATATCTATAATATTCTAATATGGAATGATTTGATTTAATCTTTACCCTTAGATGGCAAGTCTCCATGCTTCTAAATATCATAGTGTAGCAAATCCAATCCTTATCACCAATCATTATAAATTCCTATCAATGAAACTTTTCAATACAGGAATCTGAGGTTTCCAGCATTGGTCAAGTGTGGAGATTCATTACCCAACATCTCCCACAATTAAGCACTGTAATCAATACCACATAACAAGTGAAGGCCACTAGCATGTAATATTACCACGGAGGGCAAAGTTGAACAGTAGCATAGAGGCAGTTCTATAATTCTTCATTAATTATGCTCTTGGAACCTAGCGACACAAAGAATTATGATGAAAGCAGTTTTCCACTACACTGACTTCACAGCTTTCATGTACTTGCTTATATCCTAGAATGCAAACTGCTTTTAGAATTTAGTGCATAAACTCACTTACCTGTGTAGTAAGGATTTCACCCTGAGAGAACAGTCCACATGAATCTTCTACATTACTTGTTTCACTGTCATATCCAGATGCTTCACCTTGAAGAAGGTGGAAGAAAATCTGAGTTAGTGAAAGAAAAAAAAAAACCACAAAACACCAAAACAAACATTATCCATAACCTCTTACACACAGACCTTTTAGCCAAAGTTCAGACAAATTTTGAAAACACTTAAGTTAGAAGCACAGATCTACTTTAAGTGAACATTTCAAAGAATACCATGTCACACATATGGCAAAGTAAATAGAACTCAAAGTGTTTCAATAGTGATGAAAGAGTCTAAATATTTATGAAAGCCATAAAAAGGTCAAAATAAGCACTACAGAATTCTACAGCCAGTTTCAACAAACATTTCATCTGGTGAAACAGCTTAGGTAGGCTTTATGAAATTTTGCTGATAGATGCAAGTATCACATTGTAATAAGAAAGCTCGCATTTCACTCAAAAATTAATTCCCATCAGACAGACTCAATCCAGCCTCTAGTACCCAGTCTATTCATTTTTGCCCTGAACAAATAATACTAGGAGAACTTAATTTTCAGGAAATAAACCACTGAGGGTTTTTTGTTTGATTGTTTAGGGCTGATACATTCCTTTAAAAGAGCAAGCACCACATAAATACAGAACAAAATTCCCATGCAAACACCAAAAACCTAGGTGCAATGACATCACACACACAGCTGCAGAAATAAAAATCTTGGTTTGTACCTAGGTTTGCTCCCATGTTTGGGTCTTCTTGGCATTCATCTCTGAAGTTAGTTTTGCTTCTCTTCAGCCCTCCATTACAACTCTGAAAAGTTTCTTTACTCTCATTCACATTGCTCACTTGTTTGGATGTACAAACTCGTATTAAAGCTTTCTTCAGCTCTTGTGCTCCATCAACTGATTCTTCAGACACATTGGACTGGGAAGAAAATAAGTTGACGGAGCATTCTGACTCCTGGCTTGGTGAAACACACCCATTACTTAGGGCAGCTTCAGGCATTTTCTGCATATTATTGTCATCATGACTTCCATTGTGAGGCAATGTGATGGGACTTACTGAAGAATCTACCAAAGATGTCACTTGTTTATTGATCTGCAAAGGTGTGCTTTCTGATTTGCCAAATATTAATGTCTGAAAACATGGTAAATCATCATCCTCGCTAGATTCTTCATCTGAAGATTGCAGTTTCTGTGCTCTTCTTCGAGTTCTCTGAATACCTCGAGATCTTGGCTTAGAACCAACATTTCTATTGTGTAGTTCTTTTACCAGGGCATTGTCACTTCTTTTTACAAACACCGCAGATCTCTCTTTCCTATCAGTTTCAGAAAAGCTGGTGCTCTCTTCAATATCGTCATCAGAGCACAGTAAGCCATCAGGGGTTTCAGACAAACCTGTAAAATCACTACTCCCTTTAAGAGGTTCTTCTAGAGCCTCTGTAACTAAACACTCAGGCATCCCTGTGCTAGCAGTTCGGGTTGCTTGTTCTTCATTCCCCTTTATGTGTTTTCTTTCTCTTTTGCCACTTTTTTTTTCAGTGACTTCATAGCTGAATTCAGCAGGCCTTTGCTGACAAGTTGCAGAACAAATCATTGATCTGGACTGAAAATGCAGTATTGGTGCTTTGCCATCAACAACTTTGGCCTTTCCTGCTTGATTCCTTTCTGAACTGAAGCGTATTTCATCAACTGTGTTTAAATCAGTTCTTTTGAAAATGTGCTCTTCTATATTACTCTGATCACTTTGGCTTCTATTACTTTCTATTGGATTCTGTCTCAACTTGTTTTCTATCCTTATGTCAGTTGACACTGTCTTTTCATTTCCCTGCTCTCCTTTTTGTGATCTGTTTTTGTCTTCAGTCCTAGCAGTACCCATTCTTATTGGTGTCACATTCTCTTGATTTGCAACCTGTGAAACATCTTGATGTTCCCCTGTGTGCATACATTCAGTGTTGCCCACAAAGCAAGTCACAGGACTAACACAAGCAGATATACAGGCCTTAAGCTTCTCTTTCTCACAACCCCTACTCAAGCTCTCAGCAGTTGTTTTCTCTTCTTGTGAGTTTTCTGTTTTAAAATATTTGCTATGCTTATTTTCTAACTGATCAGCACATGATATCTTTAAAGTTTCAGAAGCAGCATCTTCTACTGCACACGCCTTCATGAGAGTAGGATAAAGGCTAAATGATAGGCGTTTTGAATGCCTAAATATATTTCGCAGATACTGTGTGTCTAAGTCACTATCTTCAGCTTCCTTGGTCAATTCCAAAACATTTTTAGCCATTGGCAACTTTTCAGTTCTGAAGTCCCCTGGAACATTTTGTGTATCATGTCCACTATCCCAGGGAAAAGTAGTACATGGTTCAGTCATCTCTCCAGTGGGGTGGGAAGCAGTTTGCACAACAGTCATTGAAGGAGACTGTAGGAGGAAAGGGCTACCTAGTATTTCACCTTCTTGAGAACCTGCATCAGGTGCAATGGAACTACAATTTGAATGCTGACATGAAGATGTAGGATTGAAGAGACTTTTTCCAGTTTCTGCAGTGTCAGATAAATTCTTTAGACTAATCTGTGTTTCATTTGTTTTCAAATCACCACTCTTCAGATTAGTGAGTGGCTTGTAACTCAACATACCCTGGGGCTCACACAGGTCTTTGCATTCAGAAGCGTGAACTAACACATTCCTTTGGTCTCCAAAGAAAGACCCTTCATGATCACTGTCATACTTTCTTGCTCCCTTAATTACTACTCCTTTTCCTGTTTCTTTTGTCATTTCTTCAGAAAGTAACTGAAGCCTCCTGCTGCGCCTGACTTGTCTTTGCTCAGAATCAACTTTCCTTGGTTCTTCACTGCTTAGACAGCTATCAATCTGTGGCTCAGCTGGATCAGGGGAAACAGAGTTTCTATCCACTTCTAACTGTCGAGCACACATGGTTCTAGTAGAATGCCTGCATCTTTTTGCTGCAGAACTTCTTTTTTTAGTGCTTTTCTGATCACAGTTATTCAGTTCTAGCTCCCCATCGCAGTGCTTGCCAGTCACGTTTTCAGTAGCTTTTTTCCATATGGATCCTCCTCCTTCCTCAAGTTCTGCTAGTGTATTATCCTCTCTATTCTCAGAGAGGCGACTCTCAGTAACAGCAGAACTTTCATCACGTCTTTTCTTTTCAGCATCTCCAAGGCACCAGTCAGCACTTTGAGGGCACCCATCCACCTCTTCTGTATCTTTTTTCTTGATGAAATCCTCAGGTTGCAGGACACGGGCAGTCTTCCTTTTTCGCTTTAGTCTGTCTTTGCTGGAATTATTCAAGCACTTCTCATCAGCAGCCACATCTTCCTCTTTTGTAGTAGGTAAAATCTCTTTCAGGATAATAGGGGCATTTGACTTCCTCTCTCTCTTGTATGTTTTCCCAAATATTTTGTCTTTGATGCTATCTGCTGTTTGTTTTGACCATCTCTTGTTTCCTTCAACCACTGCAATTTCCATGGAATCTACCATAGGGTCAGTCTTTTCTGAAATACAGGAATCTTTATCTGATAAACATGTATCTCCTTCACCTGAATCATCAGCTGGTCCAGCAGAATCATCCTGGGAAGAATTGGAAGACAGAATCTCATTGCTTTTTGAAAACCATTCATTGACTTTCTGAATGCTTCGCTTCAGTCTCTTCCTAGAGACTTGATTCAGGGTAGCACAGTGAAGTGTCTTTGGCTGAAGTGGCTTCTCTAGAGGAAGTTCTTTTTCATGGAAAGAATTGTTCTCGGGTTCATACACTTCCACAGCTTCCACACTTTGTACAATATCTATTTCCTTGCTTTTATCCAACCTGCTCTCTGAGCTATCTTTTAAGTCAAACTCTTTGCTTTTACTATTGCACCGAGTTTGCTCCGCATCCATTTCTTCTGTGTTCTTAAAGAAAGATGTGTCCTCATTCCTTAAGGCACTGGCATTACCTATTCTGTCACACTGCTCTGTGAGTACGTCTACAGCAGGAACATTTAAAGGAGAACTCCGGTATTCAGTCATATTCACTTGGCCAGGTTTGGCACATTCAGTGATGCTCCGAATGCTCTTCTTGCTCGAGCCTTCCTTCGAGAAATCACTTTCACCTGAAGATTTATAGGTACTGTAAATTATTAAGCCCTATTTTACACGCACAAGAACAATGACAAGCTTAATGGCTACTTTGTTTTAAAAGAACTGTTCTTATTTCCCCCCAAAACAGAATATTACACTGCACAAATCTCCCTCTAGAGAAAGATCAAATTACATGACATATGTTCATCCAACTTCTTACATGAATTACCAGACAGTGCTCTCAACTTGTATTATAAGGGATAATATGGCTTATGTAGAATAGAGTAAGTTTTGCGCTTTGATCAAGTTACTTTTTTCCCTTCTGTTCCTGTGCACAGAATATCCACATTTTAAGTATCTAGTCTACAGGTACAGTCTCGTATTATACTGTCACTAGCTGTAGGCATCAACAAAACTACAACATACAAGACTGCAAGTATATATATTTAATCATGTGAAATCAAAATGTTAACTTGTGGTCTTTCTTTCAAGCTTAGTCATTTTTGTCACCAAAATAACAAACACACCTATGACATTTGGTAGAATTATTTCTTTAGCACCCAGCTCGTCAGGCTGTGTATTGCAAGAATATTCATTCCCCTTCTCAGCACTCTTAAGTTCTTCTAGCTTTTCTTGAGATGAAACCTGAAGCGCTTCTTTGTCTTCTAACCTGTTGGGAAAGAAAATCTACTTTCACTACAGAGAAAACTACAATAGACATAATAGAAGATGATACTTAATTTTCCCTTTTTGCTCTCTGAAATAGTTTTCGGAGAAGTCAGGCTTCATGATTGACACTCGCCACAACTAGATCCCTTCAGAGTTTCAGACTATGTCTTTAAAAGATCCCCTCCCACATTCCTGAATTTAACATTTAGTTTCTAAAGCATAGCATATGCTTTTCTCTTGAAGATCTAATGTCTGCGTAAGCAACAAAACATTTAGAAAAGAGCTTTAAAGCATATTACATGAGAAACTGATGGGAGTCAGCTACCCATTCTACCCTGATGCCCTCGAAGTTGAAAATCACTTGTCAGCTTGAAGAATTCTATCAGTCCTATGCTAAGAAACTAAAACATAGGAATGAGAATACTGAACTATTGTCTTTAGAAAATATGAATTCCTTAATCACCTTTACTTACCCAGCATTGCTTGCCTGTTTAAAAAGCTCTTCAGATGAATCAGAGCCTAAAAACAAATCGGCTGTTACTCTGGTTGAAATGATTCAGAGAAAGATGACTTGCCAGACTCAGCATTTATTATCACAGAAGCATGCATGCTTAGTTCTTTCTAGAGGTAGATGCTTTCAACTTTCATCAGACGAAATCAAGTTCAATTGTGCAGGATTTTGCCTAATTGTAATTATTTCTGTGTATTAATATCTACACGGCTCCTGCATAAACTTATGTTTAAATACAGTAACTGGTAACAGAGATCTGCTAAGAGTTAATTAGCTAAGAGTTAGTTTCTAATTTCTAAATTTATACATGAAACAGCTGCTAGTATTTAGAATTTTGAACTGGAAGTCAGAGCAATATATATGAATTCTGTCTCAGATCCCTTGATTGATCTTGGCAGAAGCAGTAAGGATAAAAGAGAGGCAATGAATGCTCTCTATTAAAAGGAGCAATTCTTTCCTTGAAGGAACAGGGAGAAAATAAACTATGCACAGCATCTATCTTGTTTCTCACCACAGTCAGCACCAGATAAAAAGGAAGTTCTGAAAAGCTAGGATAGAAAGAAATGAAATATTCTTTTCTCAATTAGATTTCATTCTTATGTCTGGTTATTAACTAGAGCCTCAAGCACTGGTGACAAGGCTTAATATTCTTTAGAAAACAGTAGTTATCATTAGTTATAACAACTGCAACTTTTTTCACATCTGCAAGCATCTTCTCTTCTTTGGATCTTGTACACTGAGCCTTAAAGGTTTACTACAGCAGCATTATTTCCTACAATATAATAAATTATGTACAAACCCTTTTGATTTACCAACTTTGAATTGTCCACCATTTGTCCCTTTGTTCTCATTTTGGGTGTTAAGGAGAAATTAGTGTTTATGAAGACTTTGAACTTCATCACCTTTCATTACTTTCCAAGTATTATACATAAGCTCAACCAGTGTGGATCTACAACAGATCTTACCGAACTCTATATAAATCCCTTTTTCAGAGTCACATTTCTGGGTTTTGTTTCTTAGAGGACACCTTTTGACCCTGGTATCTGTAAGCTGTGTATCCAATTTTTAACAGTAGGCTTTTTTCAAAAAATGAGTAGTAATTATTTAAACTACAGCGGGGGGGGGGCTGATACATATGAACTAAGTATTTAAATTGGCAGCCTCTATACAAAAATCCAATACATGTAATTTATCATACTGATATCAGTAATGGAATGTGTTAATAGAAACAATTATCACGCATTTAACAGCTCAAAACATTAACAATTTTATCTTACTTAACATTCTATTCAGCATCGAGCAGATGAGACAAGAAACAATGTACCACGAACAAACTCATACACACAGCAATCACCCTAAGTTGGGTAATATCTTAAGAATTCTTAAGACATATTCATGGTCTTGCCTCTAAAAAAGTAAAAAGCCTACCAAGAGTTAGACAGCCTCATTAAACAAGCAGTACAAAAAAAGCTTTCAACCCTAGTTTCAGTAACAGAATATATTATGGCAATATTATCTTTAAGTTCAGGTCATTTATGCAAACTTTTTAAAGTAAGTTAGGAAGACAATATTTAGATGTCCTTGTCTGGAATAATATTCAAGTCAAAACAGCGATCTGAAAGCAAACCAAAATCTCCTATTCCATTCATTTATGTATATGCATGTATACACACTCCAAATAAAACACTAAACAATCCACAAAAATAAATCGGGAAAAAAAAAATACCAAGGTGCAGTTTTCTTGTCCATTTTCTTCAGCACTTTTTTTCCTGTTTCTGAAGCCCTTACTTTGGATGACAGAACTTTCTTTACACAGGAACTCAGCAGCAGTGGCTTCTGTGGATGTTTTAGGAAAGTGATGACTGTTTAAAACTGAAAAATGTCAATAGGAAAAAAAAGCAAAAATATTTTCTTACACTGAGCATTATTATATATTATATATATAATTATACATATATATTATTTTATATATACAGGTATTATGTATTAATAAAATAGCCTTGCATAGACCCTATGCAACTAGCACATATACATCTAAAATACAATTATCAGAGAGAAATCTGATTGAATTATTAGCCTGATTGTTCTTTATGAGTACTCTTCAAGTATTAAGTAAAATCTTGATCTTGCCAACTAATTTTCCCAACCAATTTTGCTTATATGGATAATCTAGCAAGAACAGGATCTATTAGTGATTTTAGAATTACTGAAAAAGTTGAAAAGAATTTGAAAAGAAAGTCTAGTTTTTATAGCACAATATACTAAGAAAAAAAACCCAAACCAAAACCCACAAACCACCACCATCATCTTGTTTCCCAAAATATAAACCAGCCTGTGCCTGACTTGCCAATACTCTTTACAAGGCACTGAGTACTAGAAAGGATAAATTTGGATTCCAAAAGGATATATCTGAATGGGACAAGTTAACATACACTTTTATAGCTCTTGCTAATTCAGGCTCTAAGACTGTCTAAGAAATTAACGCTGCAAGGTTGGGCATAATCAAGAGCAGGACTGTGCCACACAGTTATAGATTAAAGATTATTTGATACACATTCAGCCACATTTCAGGAATTGAAAATAAGATTGGTTGGAGTCATCAAACGCACAGTAAAAACCCTTAAGACTATTCAAGAGGTTATTGTAGGAAAACCTTGGGAACTTAATGGAACTTATGCTTCCACATCCAAGAAAACACTTTTGATAATTCTTTCCATATTGAGTACTGCACAGTAAATGAGATACCCTGCAAATAATTATGATACAAATGTCAAAATCTAATTTAAAAAAGGGGTGGTATATATTCACAACACTTACACTTTACCCCAGTGTCAAGCTCAAATGCATGGATAGTTTCCAACAATCCTTCAATTAGTTGCTTAAATCTGGAATTTTCTTTCAGACTTCTGAAATAACATCACCACATGAGTTGTTTTAAGACAAATGTATGGGTAAGCTATTAATAGTTCTCCTAGAATTTAGGCTGAACAAAAAAAGGAGTAAAACTGCATAGTGGAAGATGAGATAATGAGAAATTATTGCCAAGGAAGAACAACACAATTCCCCAAAACAACCATTACTACGGGAATTAAAACTCTCACAAAGTGAAAATTTCTATTTTCCCTCATGTAGGTTTAGCACAGAGAAACTAGTTGTAATGACTGAACAATAATACAGTCTATACTTGATAGCACAAACATTTGCTAAGAATGGTGTCTTCACCTGCAATCACTTGAAAAAAGTTTATATTGAGGTAAGGCACTAAAGAGTTACTCCTTTAGAAACTGACAGTTTACTTAATAACCACCTTTCCTTTTTTCCTTGTCTTCTGCTAAGACATTTTTAAGACAATGATTAACTTTTCTTCAGAGTTCAAACTTCTCATCCTCAAGCCCACTTGCAAAGATGCATTACCTCTTGGTAACTTCAGTCTTGCAGAGAGGACACTGTATCACACCTTTTTTCTTCTTGCTGAGGAGTTTGAACATGCAGAACCTAGGAGAAAATAATAATCACAAGGGTAACAAAAGGGAGAATTTTATTTTCTTTAAAACTGAGCCTAGGTGTGTACCACTTAGTAGAAATCCTTCATTATCAAATTGAATGCCTGTATTCTTGTTTTGGTGTTATGATGAATTAATCAATTCCCTTTGACACATCTGTGAAACTGCAGTTATTTCTTATTCAGAATTGATTTTTCCCCTAAAATAGCGACACATTAAGTTATCAAAACACAGTATACACCATTAGCACTAAAGAAAAGAAGTATACATGGAGAATAAGAACAGATTGACTAAGCATCACAATTGCAAATTTTCAAACCTACCTGCAGAATATGTGATCACATTTTGTTGAAACTGGCTCTGCTACCACATCCAAGCTACAAAAAGAAAAATGAAGGAAAACAACAACACAGAAGTTACATATAAAATAGAAGCAACAAAATAAGATTCAGAAATAGTCACTTTTCCGAACTTAAAAAAAAAAAACCAAACTTGGTGGGGAAGAAAAATAGGACACATTTGACAATTTTTCATTTGAGAACCAGGTACAGTAACAAATACTGTCATTATGTGATATATACATATCTACTAGCTCTTCACAATCTTTGTCTGCCTCTGGCAAGAAGACAGCATTTTCTGGAAATGCCAGTTCAAAAAAAAAACTTGGTGTTAGAACACCAATGTCTTCTTTTTCAACGCTGACCTCCTGTGACAAGAGTAAAGGACAGTGTAGTTCTGTTGGGTTCAGAAGCCCACTGGACTCTTACTATGTTTGTATAAACCAAATGCACAGATGTGTCAACACAAATAAATATTTAAGTTATTCCTTTTCCCCCCTGGTTTTCTATTCTAAACCCATTCCTGTCTAGCACAGTGTGAAAATGAACATTTAACTTGATATTAGGGCTTTCAGAAAAGCTCTAACCAATTAATTTGTTCAACTCACCTTAAAATATAATCTACCTTGAACACATACTAAAAACAAATAAACAAACAATAATTTAAAAAAATACTGCCTTAATTTAGGCATATACCAGTTACATAAGAAAGGTTTCATGAGTTTCATAGGCTGTGTATGTAGATAAGGAAGCCTCTCTGTGATTGTGTTCTGTCTACAACCTAGCAGTATGTAAAAAAGTTTATATAATGATTCCAATTAAACTACCACAACAACATAACTTGGACAAAAACAGCCAAAATAAATATAACGCTATTATTGCAGAACAGTCTAACTTGTGCCTATAGTAAAATATACACCAAGAGTCAAAAGCAGCCTCAGCATTACTTTTACATGCATTATTCATTCCCCAATCTCATTCATTCATATTTTTGGATGTTTTAATATTTTAATTTGCCATAATAGAAAAGAAAGATTATACCTTTATGCCTTGATGTCACATATGGAAATAAAGCGAGGCAGGCCCAACCTCACCATATTTACAGCCTTCTGCCCAGTTAATAATTACCAACAAAACTGCGAGGTGCATTAAAATCCTGGTTTTGAACTGCCATTACAACTTGTCTTGCTATTTAAGCTAAACAGTACACACTTCCGTGATCTTTATTGCACAAATACAAAAAAAGTAGACATTGAAAATCTCCATTCCATGTTGAAGTCAGCTTCCTCCCATCAATCAGCAGTACCAGACTGTGTAAAATCACTTTCTGAGATATTTCATTATGCCATCAAATTCCACATGCAATAAAGAACAGCAGATGTAGGAAACAGTTTCTAGTCTAGCTCTTGTAACATTGTTTGTTAAGTCAATGAATAACCAAGCCAACCATCCAATGGCGATACCTCAGCAAAAAGCATGTTGCCTCTTCAGAAAAGTTTGGATGCAAGTTTTTTTTTCTGCATAGTGCTGCAGACTTTCTATGTTTTCTGCTCTGTGCCTTTGTAATAGATGTTATTACCAACACAGAATTTATTTTGGTTTTCCAATGGCAGTAAAGTAAAATCTTTCCGAATGGATTTAAAATGTAAGGATTTAAAAACGTTTGCCACCATAGACAAAAAAAACTTCAGCAGTTTGGTTCAATGGAAGCAAGAGTCTTTCAAAAGCTTATTAGACATTCCAGGTATCTAGGCTTTAATTAGAATCGATGCTATTTCAGCATTTGTTTGCATTAAAGAACTCTCTTACCTTTTAGAGACAAAGGACAAAGATCCATACAAACAATACTCTAATCCCATCAGTTACATTTTTTTCCTCACTGGATAGAGGACTACTGATACATTTAGGTTGTAATAGAAAAGCAAAATTTACTACAACATAAGAGCAAAATACAGGTTCTGCCTTACACTTTCTCACTTGAGCCTTACAAAACATCAATATACTTAGCCTTGAAATACAATTCTTCTTGCTTTCTGATAGCCCATAGAACTGACAAAGCATTTGAAAAGAAAGGAAAAGAAAGAGAGAGAAAAACAAAAGGCTCATTTACTATACTAATATAGAGTTCACATTATTCTGGCATACCATATTGGGCACTCCAAGTTCTTCTGCATAGCTGAAAGCACATTTTGTACATCTCTGATAGCAATCACTGAGAAGTCCATCCTTCACATCCAAAAATACTCTACAGAAAAAAAAAAAAAGTAATCAGTTTTGTTTCTGATCTGTTGCATCCCGTGACCATGTTTTCTCCTGTATGGCTTTTCTGTAACATGCTGAACAGTATCGAATACTTACCTGCTATTTCTTGAAAAGAGGCTTTACAGCGCTGCTGGAGTTCTTACTCTGAATGTTTACAGTTAAAACCTGTCAAGCCTCTTGTAGTCAAAGGGGCAAACTGAAAGGGTTTACAGAAGTAGCATTCAGCAGAAACTCGGCAAAGGCACACACAAGCATAACACAGGGAAAAAAAGGCGCATTCTAGGTGGAAAAGCATGTGAAGGAGACAGCAGACACGCTTACACAAAGGACCCTGCGAACTGCCTACACCAAGCGGCACAGGTAAGACCCTACAGCAAGTATCACAAATCCTGAAAACAAAGAGAAACCACTTAGACCTTTACGCGGCAGCAGCTCAGGAGCAGGGACAGGCCCTGCAGCAGGCCGGAGCGGAGCCGTCCAGCACCC
>NW_008824011.1:232306-253482 GCF_000699105.1 Pygoscelis adeliae
GGGGGGGATGAGTGGCAGGCGGGACCGCCAATGGTATCGCGCGGAGGGCGCGGGGCTGGGCGCGTTCTGTCCGCCATGTTAGGATTGTCGGGGCGCCTGACAGGGCTTCGCTTGCCTCCGCAGGAGCGCGGCATGGAGCCGCAGGTGAACCTCCGCGTCACCTGCCGTGGGGAGACCCAGAGTTTCCTGGTGTCAGACTCGGCGCACACGACGTGGGCGGATGTGGAGGCCATGGTGAGCTGCTGCCCGTCCCGCCTCGCCACGGGAGGCAGAGCGGAGGGCCCGCCGCGGGGCAGCGCTGCTGTAGCCGCGGTGCCGCAGCCGTGGAGAGCCGTCTCGGTGAAGCGCTGGGAGTGTAAGCGCCTCTCCGAGGGCCCAGCGTCTTCTCTCTCGGCTTCCCCCATTTCACAGGCTGTTAGAACTGGTGTTTTGTTCTGCTGCGGTCTCGGTTTTTCTTTTAGCGTTAACAGTAACTTTTACTCCTGTTTATATACTTAGAGTGGCGTGAAGAGTCTGTTTTGGATAAAGCTTCTTATGGGTCGCTTGTTTTTCTGTGTGAGCAGGTGGCCTTGGCTGTGTACTTTGCTCTTTTCCACAGTTACGGATACTTGGTTTTGGCACTGTACCCCTATAAAGTACAGTCTGTTCCTCTTATATCCCATTCTCTTACTCACTTAAGTAGATATGGTGAAGTAACACTCTTCTGTTGCTTATAGAACGTTTTCCTGAAGATTTATCTTTGCTTTCTGGGGTACTGAGTCGCTAATACACATTTTTGGTTTCTTGTTTCCTGGTGCCTTGTGTGTGCTAGTTTGGTTATAACTGTTCTTGTTAGTGGGCCATGCAGGCATAGACAGTTGCTTATGAAGGGCTGTATATCGTGCACTTGGTATATTGAATAGTTTTTGTTTGGATGTTTATTTACAGTGCTATTTAGTGAAAATTCCTGTATTGGCTGAGGTTAAAATTGTGTAGTGACGATTCCCTTGGTTGTGATGAAGCTGCAGGTTTGTGTTTTGGTTTTTTTTTTTTAATTCTGTAGCAACTGTTGTGGTTTTTTAGCTTACTGTCAAAGTTGCATCTTAAGAGATCTTGCCAGTATTTTATTTTCTCTCTTTCAGTTCTTTTTTTAGCTAACATATTCCAGTGTACCTTGTAGGAGGTTCTTGTACTGTTGAGTTACTCAAATTCAAAGTTTGAACTGCATCATCTTCACTCATTGTATTTCAGTCTTCTAGAAGAGGTGCTAGTTCAGGCTTAAAATACTTGGTGGCAAGTAGACCCTACAAGAATGTCTGAACTAGTCAGAATCCTACTTGCATCAAAGCTTGGAAGCAGATTGCTATGTAAGCATGGTGTTGCCCTTAATCTTAAGTAGTCTGAGAGTGAGGGTGTGTTTGTTCAAGGTGTGGTGTTCTATTACAATAATGTTTCTCTAATCAAGGTAGTACCACTGGGTGTCTCTGAACTATGCTGTGTAAATTACTGTTTCAAGGTGGTATCAGTTAAACTGTGTCTTTCCTATGTTTAAATGTATTATTAAACATGTCTGGTGTTTATAAGGGATAACCTGATTTCTAGTTCTAGCTTGAGTTTTAGGGGAACAAATTGTGGTACTAGACAATGTAGACATAGACCACAGTTTCTTCTTGACAAGCTGAGTTGGTTCTCTTGCTGCACTCCCAAAATTAATTTGGGATGTATCACTGGAGGAACCTGCCTGTAGCACATGCATTGCAGAATGTATGTAACTATGTCATTGTGCTCTTGTGGTGCTATGTAAGTCCCAGCCACCTGCTGTCTTCTAAGGCTGCTAGTGTTCTTCTATTAGGTCCAGGCTAGCAGAATGTATCTCGGGTATAGCAGTTTTTCAGAGAGAGTTTTTTGTCAAGAAAAACACAGCTTGTGTAGCTAAATGATACAAAAATGCACATGAGCCTCAAAAACTGTTATACAACATAAGCAAACAACTGCCTTCATATATGGGTCATTTAATGCTGTTCGTTCTGCCCTATTAATGCAAAATACAAAATAGCTGCTCAGCTTTATTCTCCTAATTCTGCTCTCTGTAATGGGTTTATATGTTCAGATGTACAGTGCATCAGCCAGTGAGTACCAGAATGAGATACTTTGCTCGTTTTAGTACTTGAATTAATCGTAGTTTCTCAAAACACAAATAGGTTTTTGGGGAAAAAAGGCTGCTCACCTGTCTGAGCTGTCTTCCTGGTGCTTTTTAATGTAAAAGTTAGTGTTCGGTGATTGCTGGCTTTAGCCTTTGTATATTGCAGTGTTTACCATGAGTGAGTTCGTTAACCCTGAGCTAGTCCCCTTATAATGGAAAGGTTATTATTATTTATTTTGGGGTAAACATTAACTAGGGAAGGTGAAAAATGAACAAAATGAATTTTTTCTTTTCATTATAACAAGTTAGTAAAGGTTGGAGGCAAGGCACTGGGGAGAGTTGTTCAACTCCAGAAGAATGGATTTTGTAAAACAGTGCTTATTTCAACTGAGAAACTGAAGGGAGGGGTGGAAGGGTTAAAAGATTTTTCCCTACTAATAATCATGATTAACTGAAAACATCTGTAGTCCTGTCTCATTGTGGTTTTGTGTTCTTTCTTCCTTACAGGTTAAAGTTTCGTTTGACCTGGACAACATTCAGATCAAATACATTGATGAGGATAATGATGAGGTAATGAATAACCCCCACCCCCCCAATAGGTCTACCAAAATATGACTGGTGTGAACCTTTCTGCCTCTTGATAACTTGTAGTGGGTTCTTCAGGAGTGTCTATTATGCAGATCAGAGGTGACGTTTTGGCCCCTCTAAGAAAATAGCTATTAGTCTTGTGGTTTCACTCTTAATGTAGCATACTTGTTTTAAAATATTCTTTTAGAAGCTACTGCCTTTCTTTTTCTTACCCCATAGAAACAGCCAGTGGTTCTACGTGCTCTGAGGGAGGGATGCTTCAGTTGAGGGACTTTTCAATTTTTCATTTTATCAGAATAAGGTAGTTGTAACTATTTGTGTTTGCAGCCATGGTAAAGTCCCGTCTCTTCAATCTACATTCCTTCCTCTGAAAAATGTAGGTCCCCTGTCATTAGCATATATTTACTTCAGTGATCCAGTGTACGCAAATCCTCTGCTTGTTTTATGCAAATGGTATAATCTCCAAGCAGATTACTGACTCGGAAAACAAATCGGTTACTTGTAGTTGTCCTTGCTGAGTAACTTCCTGCTTCGCATAACCTTACCCTCTCGTATTCTCTCTGTTTATCTAGAGATTTAGAGTAGAATGTAGCTCTCAAACAGAACATAACTTTTGCAAACTCTATGTTCCACTACTTGGTTTGTAGCTCTACTAAATTGCAGAGATGGGGATCTTTGGTTTTGGTTTTTTTTTCCCCCTAAGGGGAAATGTCAAGATGCTTCCAGCAACATTTCAGGGGAAGATTCTCCCTGTATTTTCCAGCCTGTATCAATATAAATATATAGATGCATCTGTTAAAGATCTCTTTCAAATACTAATAGAGTAAACATTGTTCAGAATCATGCAATTCTGTAGTGATTAAATAGCTTCTTGTATTAGTAACTTCTGTGTGCAAAATTGATAAATGAGCACATATAGAACATGGGCTTGGCTTGTACCTAGATCAAAAGAACAGTTAAGTGTTTCATGTTGGGCATTAGAAGCAACTGGGTCCAACCTCTGTGTACTTTTATAGCAAACCCAGTGGTACCGGCACCAACTTACTTCCAGTAGATGAGACCACATTTGTTCTGGATGCTAGTAGGTGCCAGAGACCTTGCTTACTGTGTAAATCTAATAAAGAACATGGTCTACTCTGGAACACCACAACATTGATTGATGATTAAACATGGCAGCAATAACAAGTATCTGAAGGAGTGGTATTTTAGCAACTCTGAATAAAAGTACATTTATTCTGAAAACGTATTACTCTTAAGACAATCACAAAAACATATCAGTGGCTATTACTCACTATTATTTCTCTTTGCAGGTCTCTGTGAATAGCAAAGGTGAGCTGCTATTTTACTGAAGTGAAATCAGTAAACAGACCCCAACTGTTGTTCCTGTTTTTGGAGAAGCAGTTGAGAATGCTTGCTTTTTGATTTTTTGAATTTTATGTATGGTTGGGCATCAATTTCTTCCCAAAGGAAGGAGGTTTTGATCCATAGGGACAAATTGGAAATGACAAAATTAATGGAATGTTAAGTCTCTAGGCTGTGAGAGCATGTTTGCTTGTTGCCGTAGATACTTCTTCCTTCAGTAGCACTATTTTAAAAGAATTTACAGAAGGTATGGGAGACACTCCTTGATGTAAGGGTCCCTAAATACTGTGTGCTAAACTTACATCTGTTGTTTGAGACAGGGAAAACTAACATTTCTTTCCCTTTTTCTTCAGAGGAATATGAAGAAGCTCTGAAGGTAAATGCTCTCTTTGACTTTTTTCAATATATTCATCCTTCTCCAATTAAAATTGGTGTAGCTGAGAAAAAGATAGCATTACCTGGCCCATGGAAATCAGAATAGCTCAGTTTTCTAGCTTTGGATGCTAGCTTGAATGTTTTGCTACATTTTTTTTCCATCCAGGCTAATCTTGATTTGTATAAATTAGTTGAATAGGCAGTTGTGATTCAGGGCCCTGAGCAGCCAATTCATTGGTTAAATGGCTGGCTTTCTCAAACGCTAATCCCATGTTTGGAGATACTGGTCTCTAATGGGGTCCCTTTAAAAATCTTGCCACGTAGACTCTAATGTTGTACTCTGGCAATAAAACTTTCATTGGTATCAATGCTTAGTTACTTTATAAGCAGTAAATTTTACTTAGACAAAATAAGAATTGCATTCCTTTAAATTTCAGTTGTGCAGTACTAATGCTTTCAAGAACTCTTTGCTCATGGTCTGAATTTCAAATCTGATAATTTGAAAATAATCATAAATTAAAATTCACTGTAAATTCCTGGACGGATTCTGTATCATTTACTGGCTCATATGAACAGCTTTATTGTAGATTGAAAAATTCCTGCAGAATATCTGCATAATTAACCTTTTGCTTATAATAAACTTTTAAATTTGGTAACCTTTAAGAAAGGCAGAATAGACTATCAGCTGACTGTACCTTGGCATTTCACTCAGTTTTTCTTTTTGTGTGTGTTAGTCTTTCCCCAACCTCTCCAGTGTAGTGTAGTGCTGTATTTTTACAGGATTTTGTATGTTGGCTGTAAGTGGAGTGACTATGGTGTATGTATGTACTGTTTATTTAGATTGCAGTTAAACAACGAAATCAACTTCAGATGAATGTGTATGAAGAAAACTCTTCCCTGAAAGAAACTTCATATTCTTGTTCTTTGCAACTACATGAAAAAACTGTGACAGAAAAGTTGGCACCTCTTAAAGACGAGAAGAAAATTCTTTCGCAGTGTTCCATGCCAGCTCAGGGCTTAGAGGAAGTCTTAAAAAATGAAAAGGAGCTGACAATTCAGGTAGGATGCAGAGCTGGATTATATATTCATTAAAACAAAGAATTCGTAAGTGTAATTCACTTTATAGACTGATAGTCATCTTTACCCATACATAAAAACTCTGAGTTCAGAAGTTGCAACGGGTCCTTTGGTTTGCAGCTACCTGCACCCATTGAAGCTCGCAAAATTGTTTGAATGTCTTCAAGAGGATATTTTGATGCTGCATTTAGAAATACAGATTCTTTCATGTTGACCGTTCTTAAGTATTTTGATAAACAAAGCAATTGGTCTCTTGAAGCCCTGATTGCCATCTAGTAACTTCTGGTTGACTTGATTTCTTTGGCTTTGATGTGTAATTACACTCAAATGGTAACGAGGCAGAAATCTCTCAGGAAAATGTCAGTGGCTTCCTTGTGTTGCTTTTCCACTCTTTTCCAAAGAACTTGAAATCTTTTTTTTGTAAAGACACTTGAGGGGAGAGCTATTTGAAAGTGGTTAACTTGCTGTACTGAGTGTTTTTTGCAGCTTTGCATACTTAAGGTTTGTGACTTATTTTTGTGGTGTGTTTTTTTGTTTTGTTTATTTGTTTTTCCCCAGCAAAAGTTAAATCACACTAGAACAGGAAGAGCAAATGAAAATCCTCCAGGATGGTTTACTAGCTACTTGGAAACAGTAAGTGTGTTTTCTTCTGAATTTTAGTATATTTAAAGGCATATGTAAGAGGCTGTGGGTGGAAAAGATACCTGTGATGCCTAACTCTATACATCTGATCACACTTGCTCTCAGTACTTGTGACCAGGATCTTAAAGGGCATTTAGGTGTCTAATCACTTTGCTTTTGTAGTAATAAATGGAAACCAGATGTCTAAATATGACTGTACAGTGTAGGTGTTACCTTAAAAAAAGTTTGATACATGCCACTTCTTGTCGGAAGTGGATTGTTTGGTTTATGCACTTGATTGGTTTGAGTGTAGTTTTAAGAAGCTCCCATGCTAGAATCCTTGTTGCACTCCAGATAGTCATAGGAACTTCAGGGCACTCATGATGAGAGAGAGCATGAAATACGGTGTTGCTGTTGGAGACTCTTGTTTGACCAGTTTCAGTAGGGTAATACTTAGGGTTTCCTGAGATTTGAAGCATAGTGTTTGATGACCTTGCTTTTCTTGATTGTTCAGTTTAAGAAAATACTTCCAGGAGGCCAATGAGCATAACCTATAGATTAATAAGATGTGGGTGCTAACTTGTTTTGAACAGCTAATAAACATCACTGAGAAGCAGTTAGATACGAATGCTGAGAATTAGCTAGTGAGTTCTTTAAAAGGTACAGCGGTACAATAGTATATGGATTTATCTTTAAGCTTTTCTTTCTAGCATCTCCCTTCCTTTGCCACTTCTTTCTACAAACTAAAAATAGGGGAACTTAATGGTTGTATTTAAAACATCCGTGGTGGATGAAATCAGGACT
Source organism: Pygoscelis adeliae (assembly GCF_000699105.1). Classification (NCBI taxonomy): domain Eukaryota; kingdom Metazoa; phylum Chordata; class Aves; order Sphenisciformes; family Spheniscidae; genus Pygoscelis; species Pygoscelis adeliae. The sequence goes on from NW_008824011.1 coordinate 239,256, forward strand.
TAATGATAGAGACTCCAGAGGGGTTTGTTGGGAGTTGTGTTAATCATCTCGGAGATTAGTTTCCTTCCCTTCATGTAAGGTTATGGAAGAACCTTAGTATTGTAAACATGAATATATGATTTTTAATTTGCCTTGTTAAAACCTATGGGCTGGTATTTCCTAAAATACAAATCCTCTTTGAGGAATGTGATACTTGTTTAATTTCATCTGGAATGTGCTGGGGGATGGGAAGTGGATTCTGAGCTACTTTATGACTTACGGATTGGGAGACTTGCGACAATGTAATCCAACTTTTGAAGCTGCATAGGTAGGTCTCATCCATGACTGCTTCAATTTTTTTCCAGTTCAGGGAACAAGTAGTTAAGGAAACTGTTGAGAAACTGGAACAGAAGCTATATGAGAAGCTTGTTCATCACAACCAGCCTCCAGATTTTTCTGAGAGCTCTATTACAGCAGCACCTCCAACTTCAGAGACCCAATCAGGGAATGGCAACCAGTGTGACTGGCTGATCTCCTGCTGCAACTGCCAGGCCCGAATTGTTGGAGTTCGCTACCAGTGCAGGTAGAATATGATGGGAGTGTGGGAAACCTAACATGTAAGGCATGTGAATGAGTCTGAGAAACTATCTTGGTGTTGTAGACGTCTAGATTTCTAATCTGCAGCATGCTGTACATTTCAGAACCTCTAGTATGTGTCTCACAAACAGCTTATGTTCTCTGCTATGGTGACTAGACCTTATCTGCATAAGAGCAAGATTAATACTATTTTGAGAAAACGTGATTGTTAAAGTGAGAGAACTTTATAACTCTTGCTATATTCTCAAACACTCTTTACCTTTTTTACATATAACATGCAGTAGTTGTAAAGGAGACTGTTTCATTCAGTTCAGTTAACTAAACAAAAAAGCAAAACTTACAACCACCAGTCTGTAATAGTCCTTTATTTAGTTCTGACAGTCAATGAGACTAAAGCATGTCATGTGTGTGTGGTTTTTTTTTAAATGATCTCACTGTTATCAGTTTAATAATGTGAAATAGGTTTTCATGAGTGTCTTAAGTGAGGTGTCAAAAATGAGGCTTTTATTTGAATGACGCAATTGCTGTAAAGGTGAGTATTTTAGGACTAGGCAGCAGCAGTGAATGGAATGCCAACAGGGGTTTTTCTTTGGATGTTTATTTTTCTTGCTGGCAGGAGTTGACAGTCTGTTTTTTACCAGTCCTGTTCCTGCAGGAGCAATCTGCTTTGCATCCCTGAATATTCAGTTGACTTATCCTCTGTATTTTCATACATATGAGGCTGTTTCTGGCATTGGATTTCAGTATAATGTTTTATCCTTTATAGCAATAATTGTTAGTCACTTATGCTAAAGGAAGCATCAGGTTTTTTCTATGTGTATTTAAGAAGGAAGTGAGAACTGTGTTGCAGTTTTGCCAAGAAGAGAGATACTGATCTAGATATTCCAGATGGCTCCAAATATTGATGTATAAGTGAGAAAACCAGCTTCTGTTTCACTCAGGCACTGTTTAGAATGGTAATATGATACAGAGTTGTTTCCCTGCAGAAATGTAGGGATTAATTATTCTTCAGTGTCTTTTTCTAGTGCATTAATTCTTTGTCTGCCTCTTGATAACCTTCTGCCTTTTCTTCTTTGCAGCCTTTGTCCAGCCTACAATATCTGTGAACAGTGTGAAGCAGGAACATATGCACATGATCCTAATCATGTCTTGTTAAAGCTGCGAAGACCAGTACTATGTATTGCTGAGAATCACAGCCTTGCAGAGTTTTCACCTCGCCTGCCTGCTACTCTGGAGCAAGTTAGGTAAATGGTGGCACCTGTCAGTTCCTGACAAGATTTTCCTGATAGCAAAGTGGAGACACCTGTATTTGGGTTGATGTTCAGCTTTCATTTTAGATTCTAAATCTAAACAAGAGAACAAGAAATGAAAATGGTACTCAAACTTTATTGTGAGTAGCTAAAAATAGGTTATATATAAGCTGTAAGACACGAACCTTACAGGATTTTCAATAACAAAGTAGAAAAGACAGAATTTTGTGTCATAGGTGGGTAGCAAACTTTGAGAGCTTGCTTTTTTTTGAGCATACTCTAATCTGCCTTTAAGTTTGCTCTTTCACTGGGGCCATTCAAAATATCTTCACAAGCAACTGTGGAGACATTCTTTTAAAATCATCTGGTATCCAGTCTAGAAGCATGAGACATTTCCTGAAGTGTTCCCTTTGAGACTAAGACTGTGTTGGCTAAAGCTAAATCCTAATCAATTTAATGTATTGTAACAAGGTGGATTATTCTCTCTGCAGGCTCCAGAAACAGATGGACAAAAGATTTCTGAAGGCAGAAAAGCAAAGATTACGAGCAGAGAAGAAACAGCGAAAGGCAGAGGTCCGAGAGCTCAAAAAGCAGCTAAAATTGCACAGGAAAATTCATCTATGGAACTCTGTCCATGTATTGGAAACTAGTGGCTCACCTACTCTGAAATCTGAGAGTCTCCAACCTAATACCTTCCTGTAAGAGATGTTGTTAGCTGAGCATTTCTTAGTTGTGCTGTCTGTCCTTTTGTGATGAGACCAAGTTAAAGTAACAGGAGGAAGGTTATAAAATTGCTTGTTTAAAGTGTCACTTGTCATTGGACCCTGTGAGAATTTTGTCTAAATGGAATTTGCAAGGTGGAGTGTTTTTATGGTTTTTACTTGGGAGGAGAGTAGGAGAAGAAAAAAAGCAACTCATGGTTATTACCAGAAACTTACAGGTTTATACAGATTTAGGAGGAAGGGGAATGCGTAGGATTACATATATACGCATGCATGCGCATACAGCGTAAATTAACATTACTGCCAGTTTTAAAGTCTGTATCTTCCTGCTATATTGCCTCTGCATAAAGTCAAGTATGTTCTGTGTGCTTATGTTCAGTGCTGTTTTTTCTTTTTTCCTTTTTCATGTGATATTAGGCTGAGGCTCATTAGACAGCAGCCTTTGCAGGCAGCCACTTCGCCTTTTCTGTTCACTTTGGTTTTAGGAATGTACAGGTGTAAATCTTGTATAGTTCTAGTTTCTTTAATTCATCCCTTCCATTTAGGGCATTTAAAAGTCAAATTAACATTAACCAGTTACTTACATTTGTCGGGAGCTTGAAATAGCTATCTTTGTTTCCTTTTTGCTGAACAGGCATATTACAGGAACAAAACCAATGCTAATTTAGGTACAAATTAATTTTTTTTAGATCTTTTAAAGTTGGCATGCATATGAGCTGCTTCACCAGTCCCCTCTCAGTGCACCCAAATTAACAGTAAAGCTTTGGATTAAATCTATTTTTGAGCCCCTTTCAGGAGAAAACTGTGGTATCTTGCTGAAAAATGTTGCTTGTAAGGCCAAATAAGGGACACTAGCGCTTAGACTATAGTACCATCTTTTTGATTCAACATCATAAAGATAATTACTTCATTCTCTAACAGAATAGCATAACCCGAGGTGCTGTCAGACTAAATCAAATCAAGTGAAGAACAGTGAACTTTTCTCTGTTAAACCTGAGTTCTGTAATTATAATAATAATATTCTTCCAAATAAGAAAATCTTGTTTTGATGTGTTTCTCTTTACCTTAAGCAAAGGAAAGCAAACTGCTATGTGGTGTTTAGACTTAAGATGAAAACAGTAGCTAAAATGTTAGAATTTTGAAACACTTGTAGAGATAAAAAGAAAACAAACTAAATGGCCTCCATTTTTGGCCAGTGAAATAGCAGCTGAACGACTTCCTCAGTTTTGGTGGTTTTTTGGTGTATTTGTTTGTTTGTTTCCTCCCCCCCCAATCCCAGGAGTCCTAGTCAACCCTTCCAAGCAGTTGTCCCAACACTAAGTGCAGTATTTGTGGATGAGAATTTGCCAGATGGGACTCACTTGCAACCAGGAACAAAGTTTATCAAACACTGGCGAATGAAAAATACTGGCAATGTGGAATGGAGCTCCGACACAAAGGTATCTTTCCTTTGCTATTACTTTTAAACACTAAAATAGTTCTGGAAGATAATATTTGTATGCGTTAAGAATCTGAATTCTCTGTCAGAACCCATTTAGGATTCACTTGGCCTGTTAATTCACAAGCTGGGAATTCCGGGGCAATAAGCTGTCTAGGTATTCTTTACAACTGCAGACTATAGGAGGAAAGCAAAAAAGATTAACATCACTGAACATGTCTTCCAGTGCTGTTATAATGTTACAGTTCAACCTTGTTTACAACAGGCATGTTGCTTTTATGACTCAAAAAGCTTTTCTTCTGTAAGTGACCGAGTTCACGTTTAAAGATGGGGTTATCTTCTTACTTTGTGGTGATAGTGACTAATGTGAGAATGCTTACTAGCAGCCTCTCCATGCCTAGTATCTACAAGGCCTTTCAGCAGTGGAACTTTAAGTGCTCCTTACTGCCCACAGTTTGCAGAGAAGCTTGTGAAGTTAACTTTTTTGCTTTTTCTGTTGTATATTTCAGCTGAAACTTATGTGGGGAAATCTGACCTTGGCATCTTCTGAAAAAAAAGATGTGCTAGTGCCATCCCTTCCATCGGGACAAGTAGGAACTGTTTCAGTTGAGTTTGTAGCTCCTAATATAGAAGGAACTTACACCTCTCACTGGAGGCTGTCACACAGAGGGGAACAGTTTGGACCCAGGATCTGGTGCAGCATTGTTGTGGATCCCTCCCCAGCTACTGACTATCTAGAAAGCAATTGGAAGGATTCTGACTCCTGTCAGAAGGATAAAGCTTCCAGCACCAAACAGGCAAGTAACTCACACGGTATTTGGGGCAGTTCTGAATTGCCTAGCAGAAGGAGCAATGAATATTGTTTGGTGCGATGGTGTAGTGTCCCTAACTATATTGATTTCCAGGGGATTCTTTTAGTTGTTTGCTTCTAATTTTTATTTTTAATAGAGAAGAAACACAACTTTTATTGCATTTGTAAGTTCTAAAATGGTCATTCTTTTTGACAGGCATGGGATTAGTTATCGGGCTGTAGCAGCTATTTCTCTAGTTCTTTGATTAAACTGAAATGCTGCAGGATTTCTCTTTATGTTACATCTTGTCCTTTTGGCTCTAAAATGAGTTGAATTAAATCTCTTTTCAAGTTACTTGTGTTCTTATAAACAATATTCAGGCTTTACATTTCCTGTAATTGTTTTATTTGCTGCCTGCCCTAAGGGGCTTCTGGGATGGTTTTTTTTTGCTTTTGCAGGATGCTTCCTTAAAGACAGAAGCAGGTGCTCAACTGATGGGTGAAATCATGGAGCAGGCCGAAATACCTCTGCCAACTATTCCGTTAAAGATCAAAAATCTGCCAAGTGAGAGAGAATTTTATATCCCATCTGTTGATCTCCTCACTGCACAGGTAAAGTGCTAAAATTCAGGTTGAGATTAAAAAAAAACACCTTGGATTTGATATCTGGGTACATAGACATCCATAAGAATAAAAAAGCTTCTGAGCTCTAAAATAGCCACTGTATTTTCAGGAAGAGTATATTGCATTTTATATAGCTGAACTGTTTTCTAGAATTAGTGTCAGGGACCGTCACTATATGGAAGGTACGTGCAGGACAGACTAAGATTCTCAATAAAGAGTCACAGGGTTGGGTCTTTCTCTGGCCCTTAACAAGGGAGTACTTAGCTTTGCCTCTTGCTGCCCTAATTTGTGTACTGTATTCTATGACATGGATGTACGTTATGGGAAAACTGCCCTCTGTCTGAGATCATGCTGAGTAACTAACAAAGTGGAGTAGACTTATTTGTAAGTTAATGGGATCTGATGATGGGAAGTATAGCATAAGATTCCATTTCAGGGTTTGCTGATGAAAACTCTGTGGTGTTTCTTGCTGTAGGATTTGCTGTCCTTTGAGCTGTTGGACATAAATATTGTGCAGGAATTGGAGCGAGTGCCGCACAATACTCCTGTTGGTAAGGTTCTTCTCATATTCTGTGTGCCGTCTCTAGCATTCTGAGTTAACTATTTACCCAATGAAAAGCTGAACTTGTGCAAAAGGCTTATTTGTTCTTCAGGCTAGAGTGTCTGCCCAGCTCTCCTGTCTGTTCATTTTAATTCTTACTGCAGTCTTAGAGGAGATATTTGATAGTGCTTTGTATCCTTTGTATTTTTCAGTCTTGGCTTCTTTTCAGCTTCACATCCCCAAGACCATAAGATTCCAGACATTGAAGAAGGCTGCCATTTTCTTTGCTCAACCAGTGCCAGTGTAATGCAAAGCTAGTTGTTTATTTCACCAAATTATCTTGTAAGATAACTGGGTTTCTTCAGTCTTGGAAGAATATCCCTTAAAGGATAACTTCTTAAGAGGTTGCCTCCTGGAGGAAGGAAAGTTCCTACTCCTTTAGTGCCAATTATCTTTGCTGCCTTTGTTTTTCAGACATGACTCCATGCATGTCCCCTTTGCCACATGATAGCCCCTTGCTGGAGAAGCCTGGCTTAGGTCAGATAGAGGAGGAGAATGAGGGGAGTGGATTTAAACCAGTGCCTGGTAAGTGGTAGTCCTGGGGAGCTTGGGGGTGAGGGGAGGAGCATATTGTCACTTCTGTGCAGTCAGTAGTCTTGATGTCTAAAAAGAATTCTAACTCCTGTCTTTCCCTTCTGTGGAAAAACAAACAGTTGTTTGGCTCGTAAACCTGTAGGCTGATGCTACTCTGATTGTAGAGGTTGGAGTATAATACATGTAGAATTCAGACATACCAATGCTTCTCTTGAATTGTCCAACTACTAAAATTGGGAGAATTAACAATTTGCCCTTTATAGATGAGATCATACTCAAACACTCCAGGTGTGGCCCCCATACTTCTCAATCACTTTCACATTCAACTTGAACTGAATTCCAAAATCTTTCAGTTCTTAAAAAGAATTAACACATAGAGTTGTTGTTATTAGCCTTGGCTAGCCTAAAAAATTCTTCTTACACTTACATTTCCTTGTGGTGGTGTTAAAATAATCTGTTACGTTTCCCTTTCAAAGGAATGGCGGAAGCCTGCTTTCCTGCAGATACTTGCGTAGTGAAAGTGAAAGCTGAACATCCATTGAACCAGGAGGAAGGGGAAGAAGATATGAGTGGGACTCAGTTTGTCTGTGAAACTGTAATTCGCTCTCTAACCCTGGATGCCGCACCTGACCATAAGCCCCCACAAAAAAAGAAAATCCTCCAGAGTAAGTACTGTCTTTAGCTGGCTTCTGTGGCTTTACTTTTTTGCAGTCAGACATTGGCCACAAATTGCCCTGCACTGCAGGTGGTGATATCACTTTAATTGTTTTTCCTGACGATTTTATTAGATTCTTTACAAACATCGCAAGACACCTTCAGTTGCAATGTGATAAATGAAGAATCTCCTAGGATAAAAACTAATTCCACTTCTAAAAAGGAAGCAAAGATTCATCAGTCAGAGGGAATGACAGAAAATGACTGTGGTAAGTAAAATAGGTTTGAATTTAAGATAAAGCTGTAATAAGGGCTACAAAAAAAATCAGGTATAAAAAGATCTGACACTGTTCCAGGAAATTGATCTTTGTTAGATCAAGAGAATCATTATTACATCAGAAGATTGGTGTCAGTACTCTGAACAAGCAGCTAGTTTAACAGCTGCTTAAAAAAAAAAGTGAGATTGAGACATAAAGGTTCCAGTGGGGTATTCAAATAAGTGCTCGTATGTTAAGCATGGCTGGTGCTTCAAGCTACATGTACAAAATATGGAAGTCAGTGCTTTGAACTTTCTGATGCATGTAATTTAGGAGCTGAAAACTACTGTTTAAGTTCTCAGTGTAGCGCTTATTCCTGTTTTTATTATAAGCATTAATAGCAGCAGCATATCTGCATAGGCTTACGTGGTGGGTTGACCCTGGCTGGATGCCAGGTGCCCACCAAAGCTGCTCTATCACTCCCCTGCTCAGCTGGACAGGGGAGAGAAAATGTAACGAAAGGCTCATTGGTCGAGATAAGGACAGGGAGAGATCATTCACCAATTACTGTCACGGGCAAAACAGACTCGACTTGGGGAAATTAGTTTAATTTATTGCCAATCAAATCAGAGTAGGGTAATGAGAAATAAAAACTAAATCTTAAAACACCTTCTTCTCGGGTTCAGCTTTACTCCTGATTTTTCCCTACCTCCTCCCCCTAGCAGCGCAGGGGGATAGGGAATGGCGGTTGTGGTCAGGTCATCACACGTTGTCTCTGCTGCTCCATCCTCCTCAGGGGGAGGACTCCTCACATTCTTCCCCTGCTCCAGCGTGGGGTCCCTCCCATGGGAGATAGTCCTCCATAAGCTTCTCCAGCGTGAGCCCTTCCCAGAGGCTGCAGTTCTTCACAAACTGCTCCAGCATGGGTCTTTCCACGGGGTGCAGTCCTTCAGGAACAGACTGCTCCAGTGTGGGTCCCCCACAGGGTCACACTGCAAACCTGCCAGCAAACCTGCTCCAGTGTGGATTCCTCTTTCCAGAGGTCCACAGGTCCTACCAGGAGCCTGCTTCAGCGCAGGTTCTCCACAGGGCCACAGCCTCCTTCAGGCATCCACCTGCTCTGGCATGGGGTCCTCCACGGGCTGCAGGTGGATATCTGCACTACGGTGGACCTCCATGGGCTGCAGGGGGACATCCTGCCTCACCATGGTCTTAGCCATGGGCTGCAGGGAAATCTCTGCTCTGGTGCCTGGAGCACCTCTTCCCCCTCCTTCACTGATCTTGGTGTCTGCATAGCTGTTTCTCTCACATATTCTCACTTCCCTCACATATTCTCACTCCTCTCTCCTAGCTGCAATTGCTGTTGCGCAGCAACTTTTTCCCTTTCTTAAATACGTTATCACAGAGGCATTACTGCCGTCACTGATTGGCTTGGCCTTGGCCAGCGGTGGGGTCTGTCTTGGAGGCAGCTGGCACTGGCTCTGTTGGACATGGGGGAAGCTTCTGGCATCATCTCACAGAAGCCACCCCTGTAGCCCCCCTGCTACCAAAACCTTGCTGTGCAAACCCAGTAGAGCTTAACAGTAACATCTATTACTCTTTCACGTTGCACCCCTACCCTCCCTCCAATAGACAAAGAAAATTATACCATTAATATCAGCAGCAAAGGTTTACAGTTGTTTCTGAATACTTGCCTTTTATATCTGGGACAATACTGTCTTTGCTGTTATCCATACAAAATGGACAATTGTTTATACTTCACTTTTTTTTTCCCTGTTAGGGGACCTTCCACTGTCTGATGAGAGAGCAAGCCCCTGTAGTGATACTGGCAATTCTGATGAAGAGGAAGATGATGTTCAAAGTCAAGGCTCCTCTGCTTCATCAGAGGATTATATCATTATTCTCCCTGAGTGCTTTGACACCAGTCGTCCTTTAGGGGAGTCTATGTATAGTTCTGCTCTTTCTCAGCCCAGTTTGGAAAAGACAGGAGAACCTGAAACAGGAGCAGAGAGTCCAGAAGGGGGCAGCCAGCCGCAGATCCACAGTGTCAGTGATATTTTGACAACTTCACAAACACTGGCTGTAGTACCACTAACCCCAGAGATTGCGGACACCTTACCCCAGACACAAAGGTATGCTTCTTGGACAAGAACAACATGGTTATGTTAGTGTTGCTGGGTGTTGTGCTGAAGTTCAGCATCCAAACAGAAATTGTTGCAACAAAAGTTTTGTCTCATGCTGGAGTGAACATCCTAAATCCTGCAACTTCTTATAAGGCCTGTACTCACTGATTAGGTGAGTGTGAGAGAGGGAAAGAAGGGAGCATGTGAAGCTTCTTTTTTTTTTGTCTGTTGATCCTGACTTACCTACGCGTAGAATGAAAGTAGTAATTTTTTTTGCCTTATGTTCTCAGGAATCTTGCATCTCTTCAGAATCATATCTTCCAAGAACCAAACATATCTGCTTCAGAGAATCTCTCTTCCGCTTCTCATAATCAAATAAGAGAAGGTATTGACAGTACTTAATGAAGGGTGCATCCACAGTTGTTACCGCCTATTTCTTATGCCTAGTATTGCATTTGGTGTCTTGGTAGATTCTGCTCTCCTCAAGAGTAACAAGTAATGATTGTTTTTTTTTCTCTGGGTGTTGAAATTTTACTATGTAGAAGATCTGAATAAAGGAATAATTAGCTTTGTGGATCAGCTAAGAGCATCTATTAATTAGAAATGGTAGGAGGGTACTCAGAAGTATTTGTAGACATCTGGAAAACTACCTTGCTCTGGAATTAATGAGCTATGTATTTAAGCTGTTGTTACAGTTACTGGGAGCTCAGACAGCAGTTCATGTCATGTTAAAGTAGACACCCACTGACTAATCAGCCAAATGACTTCTGAAATTCTTTTGATTGTCTTGACTGTAGTGAGAATCCTGTATACCTAGTTTGTGTCTGGATAACTAAACTTGAAAGTATTAGTTTTGGACTGAATCCCACTCCGTTCCCTTTATGTACATGCTGCATGTCTTCAGCTTCTCAATAACTGGACAGGTTGATATGATATTTTTTTCTTCCTGTTCCAGAACCCAGTGGTGAAGACAGTCATGGACCAGGATCTTCTGGATTTCTAACTAGTAAACAAAAGTGCTCAGAATACCCAAGGTAATGAAGCTGAAGCTGTGACTTCCCAGATGCTGTTTTAAACTAAGAACTGCTAAATTAGGCACCTAGGAAAAAGCACAGGCTTACAGATTTCCTGTAGTCAGTATTTTGGTAGAAAGGCCTCCCTTCTTAAAGGAAACATACGCTGAATTATATAATGCTATATTTTCATAAGATCTCAGTTTCTACTTAGACACAAATATGAAGGATGCAGAATTGGCAAGCAAAAGCGTATGAAGAGCTCAAGCCGAATCCTAAAATACTGTGGGGTTTTTTTCCTGGAAAATCTCCAGATTTTTAAAATAGGGATTTTGTAAGTTAGCTACAAAGTTAAGCATCTTAAGATACTGAGACTGGAGGAATAAGACAAAACATTGGGCAGAATATTAAGTGACTTAAGAATTGATGGAAAACAAATGGAAGTTACTCTGACCTGAATGGCTGTATCACAGTGCCCAGCTTTCGTGTATAGATGTACTCTTCTGGGTGAGAATACTTAATTCTTTACAAATGGCCATGTTATGGAAGGCAACCTAATATGCTTTAGCATAAAACCACAATTTAATAGAAGATACCAAGAAAGAAGAAATGAGCTTCCTGGATAGCTCAAGTCCCAAACAGCAATGATTCCTTTGGATCGTAGGTTGTTCTCTCCAATAAGAACTAAATCTCAGATGGCACATCAACAGGGAGAGACTTGCATTTCATGTGTAACAAACACTTGGCTGTACTGATCCTAAAGTAATACCTGACTTCTCTGCAGATACCCTCAAGGAGGCAGCATTGCAGGAGAACTAGTTAAAGGAGCTTTGTCAGTTGCTGCTTCTGCCTACAAAGCATTATTTGCTGGGCCACCCGTTATAGAACAGGTAAACATCTTTCCTGTATGCTATGTGAGTTGCATAGAATACCAACCTTAAAATTATAGGTCTATGCTTTATAAATGTATCTATATTCTGTATAGGACTTCATGCAACAGTAAAACATTAAGCTTGATGGTGTCCCTTTGAAGTATGCTGCTCCACCAGCAGATAGGGAAATCCATACCATGGGGATAGAAGCATGTCTCTTACAGCGTCATGTGAGAGTGGTAATTCACCTCTGTGAGTGAAGAGTGAAAGTCAATATAAACAGCTTAATTGTAGACAAAAGGGCCTCTGTGCCTTAATTATATTCCAGTATAATGCAGGACCACTGCTTCAAATGGCAAAAAAATTATCTTTTTATAGCTTATCTTACAATCTTTTGTTTTCAGCAGCCTGCAGCTACAGAAGAGCACACTGCCACTCTTCTATCCAGTCTGTGTGAGATGGGATTCTGTGACAGGCAGTTAAACCTGCGACTGCTGAAGAAACACAACAATAATATGGTTCAAGTGGTAACTGAATTGCTTCAGATCAGTAACGGTGACTGGTACAGCAGTAGATGCTGAACCTTCATGGTGGAGGGAGGAATCGTTTTCATTGCATAAACTGTCATTAAACACTGCAACAGTAGCAGGTGACTCCTCACCTGCTTTCTCTTTGGAGGTGTGACTAAAACTTTGGCTTTCTTCTGAGCTTTTGACTTTTTTTGTCATAGAAATGTCACAGTGCTTGTCACAGCATCTTATGAATTGGAGACCAGAATTTCAACTGTTACTTGGACCTCATAGTTAAATGAGTAATCTTAAAGTCTCTAATTTCATACTGAATCCTGTAGCATTACTCTAACCTTCCACCCAGATGAGAAATTCCCCTTTTATTGTGTGTAAGATTTTTCTTTTTTAGGCAGCTGGAAACTTGTTTTGTTGACTTTTAACAAGCTTTGGAATAGGAACCAATGTAAAATGCTGCTGTAAAATGTAGTCTTGCCTAATTTACAAGAGATGCCCACACCTAGCAAGTTGTTTCTTTGATATGATTTAGTGATTGATTTGTCCAGTGCATGATAGTAATTTAACAGACTTTAAACCTTACAAATGATTCTTCGAAGAAAAAGATTACTCATACACAAAAGCCATCTTAAACCAGCAAACAACTTTTGAAAAGTCTGAAGGTGTAACCACTGTTAAACTGATGAATACCAGGAAAATCATTGCTTCTTTTAGCAGAATGAAGCAGGAGAGTGAATTTACCAGCAGCAGTTGAACCATCTCTAGTAATGACAGCATAAAACATATCCCTAACAGCCTACATAAAATACTTTGTTAAAAATGGAGTGTAAGGGTAGGAAAGGTCTTTCAAAGAATCTTTATAGGCTCTTTGTAAAAGTCATAAAAAATTGACCACTATCTCTTTTCAGTACAGTGCAAACCTCTTATTCTGTTAATACCACATAGAAGAATTGAAGAATGTGTAGAAACCTAGGCCTGAATTGGAGTACAAATTCTGGTAGAGTTTAGGAATGGGAAGAGTGCTTGAGGTAGGGATTGTGTGACTTACATTATAGTTTGAAAAATGCATTAACTTAAGCAGTTTTAAGTGTACAGTCTCCTGCGATGGTTCTAGCTGCTCCCATGTTTCCATCTGTAGGATTCACTTTTCTCACAAGATTTTGCTTTAGATGCCCATACTTAATTTAGAAATCTAAGAATTTCCTTCTAAATGTGCTGAGAGAGATTTGATTCTGAAGAATCACGAGAAACGAGCAACATACACTGCTGTGCAGTGGTGTATCCATAGATAACTTTTCAGAGTCCAGTCCTCTGAAGGTGACAGCAGTGTTGGCTACGTTCTTACTTTCAAGCAAACTTTTTTCCTTGCTGCAGTAAGAGACCATTAATCCTAAAATATCTTATTACTGCTGCTTCAAACTAAGGTGTTCCTGTTTTGTCACAACGTAGCTGAAGCAGTACCAGTATCGTGACTGACCAGGTGATCAGTAGTAGTAACTTTTTTAAAAGACGTAATACCCTTACAGATAAGATACCATTAAAATAATTGAAGAAAAAAAATGTATCATACCATTTTTGTTTTAAACCTATTTTTATAGATTGTGGAAGATATACTCTTAAATGTTTATTTTGAAATACAGTAGAACTATTTTGCAGTGTTTTCCCATCTCTGTACACCAATACAACTGTCTGCTGTGGACCAGATAAAGATCTTTCTGTACCTTGGAACTACTGTGTTTTTCCCACCCTAACTTAGGCGTACTGTTTTGGGTACCTTTGGGCTTATGCCTACTCGAGGAGGAGGAAAAGGACATGGATAAAGTGTGATAGCTGGTGAAATTTCTGAGCGTAGCATGGTTGTCTGCTTTGATCTGGAATGCCCAGCAGGACATGTGTTCTTTCTGTGTGTACCTTCATACTTGGAATGTTAATGTGTTCTATATTTAACAAAACACTAAAATGTTTGAGGAGGAACACTTCATTGCAGATTGAAATGTGAAGTGTGAAATGCTGGTTTCTTTAAGTTACTTCTTACTAGGGCTTAGATAATGTATGCTCAGGCTTAAGCTATATTTCTGTTGGCTTTGTATATTTTGTTAATGGATGCACGGTATAATTTATAATATATTCTATAGTGCAGATATGACCTCTGTATCTTATTTAGGGTGAGCACTTTCAAGTCAGCTGCGACTGGGGGGGAGGAGGGGGAGCAAGCGCCTCTTCCTCCGTCATTACAATAAAACTCGCTC